>NW_027133395.1:0-80011 GCF_026122565.2 Emydura macquarii macquarii
CCATGATTTGTATTCTGCAAATGATCCAGTTACCACTGTGTATTAATTTCAGCAGCAACTACCATGTGTAGGAGAAAATAAAGATTGCTTATCTTTCAGAGAGTATGCTTTTTTAAACTAACAACACACACAAAATTATTGGTGGGAAGGGAGAAAACAGTGATGGGCAGTGTAGGCTCACATAGATGTGTGTAAGTCCAACTGCCATTTTGGAAGCTCTCCAAAGGGGTGGAGCGAACGGGGTACTGAGACGGGCTGGGAGGTTGGAAAGAATGTGTGGGAGGAGTTTGGGTAGGTCATGGCAAACAGTTCTGTGTCAGCTGCAGGGCGATGGAGCAAGCACACATGAATTCTCTCTGTAGTGTGATTAAGGACTTCAATATCTCCGTTTGCTCCTCCATTGTCTGTATTATCTGCTAAAATTAGCTCCTGGATCTCCTTACTCTCCTGCCTATCTATTTTCTGATTTTCATTTACAGTTTCTCTCCATGCTCCATGTTCTTGTTTTTTGGCCTCTGAAGTCTGGAGCTCCTCCTGAAAAATTTCCTCCGTGCTCTTCCTCGGTTGCTTCCTTATAGGGGAGAGGTGCTCCATCAGTTCCCATGAAGAGCACATCTGCAAAACCACAAAAACAATGAATAGAAGCATGATTGTTGGTGTACTCACAGCATCAAATCATTATAGTAAAATACACCTCTTTCTCACTGTCCCCTGTCAAGCACACAGCTTGGTGAAGGCCCCAAACATGGTGAGTTCATCCCAGGGAGTGGGAAGGGAATTGCGCTTCAGATGGGAAAAAGGGTCTTTGTGGTTTTCTAAGGGGATCACTGCAGGTGAGTAGGGACAAAATTGTAAATTCTGACACCATTTTCCACAGGTTGGAGTCATAGAAATCGATATCTCACCCCTGAGCCTAAGCAAAGATGCAAGGATGCATCTCCTGCATGTGAGTGGCCTCAGACTGGGTCCATATGCTGCTTGCCTGTCTGCTGCTTTGGACCCTGCACAAGTCATTGCTGAATGGCATGGGAAAGTTTCCTTCAATGGAGGAAGGAACAAAACAGCTCTGCCAAGGAACCTTCGGCAGAGGATTGGAGAGTACCTCCAGGAAAGTTTCCTAGAGATCTCTCTGGAGGATTCCCATGAAATCTCAGTGTACATTAACACACTTTTCCACCAGACTGCCTAGCTGCACAGGGGAATGTGAAGCACATGCCAACACAGCTAGTCTTGTACATGTCTATCCCTTCACCCACTTGTAGAATATAACAAAGCAAAGGACAGCTCTACCTCATATAACCAAACAGCATCAACTCAAAGAGATCACTTACCAGAGGTCCCCTGTCCTGCATCATGCGCGCCAGAGACGGAGTGTTGGGACTGTCTCGAACCCTCTGGTGTCAAGAAGAGATCCTAGCTCCCCATGGCACTGGATGACCCTGTTGCCTGTCCCATCTGGTCCTTCAACTCGACCTCCTCATCTCCAAATTTGTCCTCAGAGTTGAGTCCTCTCTCTCCAGCCCCACTGAAGTATCCATGGGGATCTTGGTGGTGGAGGTTGGTCACCGCCGAGGATGGCAGACAACACTTTGTAGAAGCGGCCAGTCTTCAGCGCAATACCAGAGTGACAGTTTGACTAACTAGCTTTCTGGTACACCTGCCTCATCTCCTTGATCTTCGCATGGCATGGATGTGTGTACTGTTCATAGCCCTTCTCCAAAAGGCTTTTATAAATCTGACTGTAGGTATCAAAGTTTGTACGGCTGGAGCAGAGCTGGCACTGCACAGCCTCCTCGCCTCACAGACATGGCAGTTCCAACAGCTTTGATGTGCACCAAGCGGGAGAGCATTTGCTACCTCGAGCCTCCATGGCCAGCTGCTATGTGAGCTCTCCATGCCAAGCAAACAGGAAGTGGAATTTAAAAATGTCCCGGGACTTTAAAGGGGAAGGGGTGCATGCCTGTGTACCTGGGTTCTGGGCAGTGGAGTTCGAACTACTGACCAGAGCGGTCAGGATGGGCCTTGTGAGACTCCTCCTGGAGACCATTTATGGTGACATAACCAAGTGCAGGGTCTACACTGACACTTTGTCGGTATGACTTTTCCGCAAAAAGCTCTACGCCTCTCCTCGAGGTGGTTTTCTGTTGTCGGCAAAGCAGGAGAGTTGTGTCTATGGGAGAAGCGTTGCAGTGTATACACTTCCACCTCCTCCAGTTTGTTGATGAAAGTTGACTTTTGTTGACCAAACTCTAGCGTAGACCAGCCCTCGGGTAGCTAAGAAAGATATCCAGAGAAGTGAAGAGGTGAGGAGCCGTCTAAGCTAGCCAATAGGAAATGGAAACTAGACGGATGTTGGCCACTAAAGCCCACACTCACAAGTGGCTTAGGAACACAAATCTCATTGAAAGGCAATGGATCTGTGTCACTCTTCAAAGTGGGGCTAGGCTCCTGTCATTTAGGGCCAGATTTTTAAAGGTACTTTGGTGCCTAATGGGATTTTCAAAAATATCTAGGCACCCAGCACCCCACAAATGGATTTAGGCACGTAGGTGCTTCTGAAAATCCCACTGATTTCTAAATACTTTACAAAACTGACTCTTAGGCACTTTTGAAAATTTTATCCCTGGTCTTAACCTGCCTTGTACTGCTCAGCATGGTGGCTAATGTGACCCAGGGACCTCTGCCAACTAGCAGACGGCACAGGGGTGCGTAGAGTTTTACAGGGATCTCTTGGGTTGGGTTCACCAGAGGGAGGCACATGAGGCCTCTACCGAGAGCCAGTAGACAAATGCTCACCATAATCACTGTGAAATGTGTGCACAGATAATATCTGAGACGCGATGTGTCTGTACCGGGGATTATGTTCTCAAAACCTTGGAGTTAAGACAGGGCACAAGAAGGTGACTCACCTTGGAAATGTTCCTTTCAGATAAGATACGTCTCTCCCTGTCTGGCCATCTGAGTAATGTACACCTCACAGAGGAGGCCTATTTGTGTATTGAGCTGTGTCAAAATAACACTGGAAAATCCACAAGACAGAAAATCTGCAGGAAGAAACAAAACAGCAGGAGGGAGACAAGCCAATGGTGTGGTGTGTTTGTCTCATGAAAGGAGGGCCCTAGCCAGCCTCGTTGTGATGCGCTGCAAGGATTTTGGATGAGCAATATTCTACAGACATGAGTGTCTTGTAAAGTCAGTCTGTGCTCCAGGAGGTGTGTTATGATTTTATTTAATATGTAACCATTTGTTTCCAAGAGCTCTGCTTGCTATCACTTTTATTTTGTTAAATAAACTTATATTTTTTTCACTCTACACACCTTTAAGAGCTGTACGGCAAGGGGAGCGGTGCTCAGAGGTGGAACTGGGAAGGTGGGTGCACTGTTTCTTTAGAAGCAGCAACTCTGTAGACACCATGAGTGTCCAGTGGGTCAGGGCTGGACACACCAGGGGGATGCTCAGCGGGCTCGAGGGCTGGCATGTGCCTCTTGCAACCTCTAGAGAGAGAGTGGGGCCTGTGGAGGCCTAGAAGAAAGTGCTTGTGCCTCTCAGGCCAGTGGAGTTGCAGAGCTGAACCTTGGCTGGTCCCGACCAGGCTGCCCCATGCTGAGGGCAGGTGGTAGCGAGGCACCTCACAACCCTGGGTGCTCGCGGGAGTGTCACTGCCAAACCGAACAATAAATAGATCCGTTTCTCACCCAAATGAGGATTTTTTCCTGTTTTTTCTCACTGAAAAAAATGCCATTGGGGATGAATGAAACCCTTTCAGTGTGAATTCTGAACAACATTTAAGACATTTCCAATCTTTTGTTCAGGTTTTGAGGAGTTTTGGCCAAAACTATTCACCAAATTTGACCCACATCTGTGAATAGTTTGACAGACGTACTATTCACTGAAAAAAGGTCTCCGAATTCCACCCCTGGGCCATAAATGACTCTGTCTGCCTTGGTAATTAAATGAGACAAGGTGGGTGAGGTCATATCTTTTATTAGACCAACTTCTGTTGGTGAAAGCTGGTCTCCCTCGCTAACAGAAGTTGGTCCAATCACTCACTTTGTCTCTCCCCATCCTAGGACCGGCATGGCTATGATGACACTGCACATAACAATGAGTAATTCATCTACGTGGACCCTGCGGGAGAAGGACTGCATGGGAAAGTTGCTCTCCACTCTCCTAGATGGACCTGGATATTGCCTAAATGAGTGTAGTATTGGGGGGGGGGGATATTTGTGGGGACTGCACCTGGGAGCCACAGGAGACAGATGTGGACCTGGGGATGAGAGGGGTAAGGCAGGTTCCCTTTAGATGAATGCCTTCTGCCCCAGGCGCTGGTGTCAGGGAAGCAAGGAAAAGGTTTATGGGTTGAATAACGACCCATGAGAGGGCTCCAGATACAGAGGGGATGTCACCGAAGTGTCTGCATTGTGTAACGGCTGCAGGTGGCAACACAGCGTCAGTAGTGGGAAAGGTGCGGCTACAAAGCCGACCAGCCGGTTAGACAGTAGAAAGCCCCGTCACACTGACAGACCTGCCTCTGCACTGCAGGAGCCGATGGGTGTCCATCAGGCTTCTTCACTAGAGAGAGACCTGCTGGGAGCATTCCTCAGCCCCAGAGTCCTCTCTTCTCCCGTGGTTCCCAGGGTCAGTCCAACAGTCCCCACAAACAACCCACCCACCAGTACTGAACTCATTTAAATTATAGCCAGCGCCGTCAAGCAGAGTGGGAGCAAACACTCTGCACAGTCCCTCTCTCACAACGTCTGTGTAGACAGCTAATTCCCTGGGCAGACAGAGTCACTCATGGCCCAGGGGTAGAGCTGAACTTTTTTCAGGGCAGCAAAACTATTCATGAATTTGCATCATATTTGCCTACGGTCCTGCCCGTGACCATAAGCAGAGCTGATTCAGTCTGGGCACCCAGGCACCTAATTCACCTCTCCCCCCACCGGGAGGCTCTCACCAGGTGTTTCCCTGAGTGTCGGCTGTGGGACTCGATTTGGTAGGCCTGCTCAGAGCATGATGATGCCCCCACAAAATGGCTGGGGGAGGGGGTTTAGTTATGGCCTTGAGCCCAATGATTAGGGCACTCACCCAGAGACACAGGTTCAACATCCCACCAGCAAAAGCCAGAGCAGGCCTTTGAACTGGGGTTTCCCACATCTCGGGGGAGGGGACGCCCTAACCACTGTCTTCTAGGAAATTGAGATGTGGGCCCTCCACCGCATCTCCTGTTGATGTTGGTCCATTGTATAGAATAATTAAATGTGGCTGGGCCAGCAAGGGTGAGTCTGCAGGCCAGCAGCTAAGACACTCATCTCATTGGGGGAACCTAAAGTCAACTCCCTACTCCACATTCAGAACAGAGGGGAATTGAACCTGGGTCTCTAACACCCTGAGTGTGTTCCCCTGGGCACTCGCAGAAGAAAACCGAGAGCAGAGACAGCCGTCTGGTTGTGTGAGCGGGACGGGGTTTAGGCCATGGGCATCTAACTGGCATTTCCTATGGGCTCACATAGACAACTTCACACTCAGCAGCCTGGCTTCTTTGGGTCCCTTCGTGGTCACGTAATCGTCCCCATATGTTGCTTAGGCAGCCTGGATGCTGAATGCAACACTGGATGCTCACTGGTTGGCGAGGCACAGCAAGTTAGGCCTTGTAGCACCTAAGTCCCTCTGTTGGTCTGGCCCTAAGGTGATAATTGACATTCTAACTTGGTTTTAGTGTGTGACCTGCACAGAAATCTCATCTTCCCCCATTCAGTGAGGCAAATTCAGCTCAGTTTTATTCTGACTGCAGCGATTCTGGTGCTGATTCCTCTTTCAATTTCAAATGCCCATTATACAGTAAAGCCAACCCTCCCCCACCCCACCCTCTGCTGTCCCTAGTGCCCATTATACAGTACAACCGCCCCTTCCCCACCTCTCACGCGTCACCGGAGGTAGCCATTGTATAGGACAGAATCCCCTTAGTCATCAGTTGCCTTATTTTTCATTCAGAGGCATTTATATTGCATAAATGCCTGTTTCTCAGTCCTCACCTTCTGTCTGTGGGTCAGTATTTTATGGCCTGTAGAAGGTGTAGTAGGTTAAGCAATGGAATGGGGCGGGGAGCTGCATCCTTTCTGCGGTGGATGGATGGTGTAATGATAGGATTCTGGACCATGATGTAGAGACATCGAAGTTGAATTCCCAGTTCAACCATGGACTTTCTGTGCTTATTTGGGCATGTTCATTTAATCTGCTTTGTGCATCCTCATAATGAGGTGTCCTGTCATTTTATTTTTGTGATTCATTTCTTATTAATTTTCATCAAGGAACAAAGAGTAAAAATTGTTACAGCACATACATGGTATCCAGTACCACAAATTTCACAGGATAGCCAATCAAATGATGCAATCACACAACTTTACAACTTGTCAAAGCTGCAAGACTAGACAATACAAAATCAGAGGATATTACACCTTAGGGTAGGGGTAACAATACTACAGAAAAGACACAAGCTGTGAGAAAAGAAAAGATGGTGAATGTGGGTGAGAAGTGCAAGGATGAAAGCAGAGGTCAGGTGGAATGAAAGTCTAGCATTATTTTGGCATTCTGTATACAAATTTATCAAGAAATGGGGTCCCCAATTTCTTCAAATTCATATAATTGATCTCGATGTTGATAAGCTATTTTTCTTGAGGTGTCCCTTTATTAATTACTCTGGGGCACTCAGTTAGTATATTGATGGGGACCATGTAATGTAGCTAGATAGAATGACGTAAATTGACCATTTCGTACCCTTGAACATACAACAGGCTATGAAAATTCTGAGTATTGTGAAAAATCTTGGTGTCCCAAGTGGGCGGATTCCAGTCATTGAATCACCCACATAAATATATACTTTCAAATGTTTTGTCATTCATCTGGAATTGTCAAGGGACCTAAGGAAGTTTGGCAACATAATCCCATTGAAATGTGGACACCTAATCCACTTAGGATCCTTGGAAAATCTGATCTTAAATTTTTCTTTTATCGTTTAGTCTCACTTGGATTTAGTGCATGGAATTTCCTAACTTGAAACAGGCATAATACAGTTCAGTTTTATCTTGAATATAAAGATCCTAGCATTGATTGAGCTTACCATTTCAGATATTTGCAGATCCTCCAACACTACTGCGATGCATTCTCAAACATCTGTCCAGAACAAGGGACCCCACAGGGTCTGTCTTTATCAAACAATGAATCAGCTCTGCAGCTCAACATTTTCTCTTAATACAATAAGAAAAAAAGCCCCTGTGATTTCTGAATTCTTGTAAAATCGAGACATTTACTGACAATTTTTCTTATAGTCTTCTTCATCTCTCTATTTCTCAGGCTGTACATGAAGGGATTGACCATAGGAGTCAGAACTGTGTAGAAGACAGAGAGTAATTTGTTTAGGTGTCTTAGTATGCTGGGTTTTGGTAGCATGTAGAGAATCATTATAGCCCCATAAAAAATTGTCACCACGATGAGGTGAGAGGAGCAGGTGGAAAAGGCTCTTTGCCTTCTGGCGGTAGAGGGATTCTCAGGATGGTGATGATGAACACATGTAGGAAATCATGGTTAATACAAATGGGGCCAAGGTGAATATAGCAGCCACAGTGGCAACACCAAGCTCTATCTGCTCGGGGTCACTGCAGTAGTGATTTATTATTTCTGTGGACTCACAGTAGAAATGGTCGATTTCATTGGGGCTGCAGAAAGTTAATTGTAGCATAGGAAATATTAGTATCATCATAGCCAGAAATCCAGTCAGCCAAGACCCAGCCGCTAGCTGCAGGCAGGACCTGCCATTCATGAGGGCTGAGTAGTGCAGCCGTTTGTAGATTGCCAAGTACTCCCTGTAGGACATCACTGCTAACAGAGAGCACTCTGCACCTGCAAAGGAAACAACACAATAAAACTGTCATACAACCACTGACAGAAATGGCTGTCTCCTGTCAGGAGACTGGCCAGCATCCTCGGCAGGATGGTGGAGGTGTAGCAAGTCTCCAAACAGGACAGGTTCCCCAGGAAGAAGTACGTGGGCGTGTGAAGGTGCCAATTAGCCACAGCTAGCACAACGATGAGGATGTTCCCGATCATGGTCACAATGTAGAGCACTAGAAACAGCAGGAAGAGAAGGATCTGAAGCTCATGGAGATTTCCGAATCCCAGGAGGATGAATTCTGTGATAACGGTTTGATTTCCCCCTTCTGTGTTTGCCATGGTGTGTATCTAGGAAGAATAAAAACCAAAGCTGAGAAAAATACCTCTTGAAGATGATTGGAGAAAACAGACTTAAGCTGTAATGCAGCAAAGAATTTCATAAAGCTGGGAAGAAGGAAGCCCAGGGTTCAATAATGGAGTTGAAGAAATGGAGCTGGCTTGCATAGTGACTCTCTAGATATATTATAGTCATGGTTTATGCAGCAGATTTAACAAAACGTCGGCCTATCTCTAATCAGAGAAAGAAAAGTATTGATGGTTCTGAGAGACCACAGTAATGGATCGCCATTTTGACAGACAGAATTTGGTTCATAAAGTCTCATATCTCTTCTCATGACAAAGTCTGTCCAAAGACGGGCTACCATTACAGAGGAAAACCTGATGTTTTTGTATAAAACATAACAATCTGTCACTCAATCAACAAATCCGGTCTTGGAGGTCAGACTAGAGCATCAAATGGTCCTTTGTTGCCTTCCAATGTATAAATCTACGAACATACGTCTACGAGTCTTTCACCCTATTGCACACTTCCAAAATGTCCAAAATGCCCAACAGATGTAGCCAGATTTGCCAACCATAGCAAATATTAATAAGTTTTGAAAATGCTTTTCATTCAATGATTAGAGGACTGAGGCACATGACTTATGAAGAAAGGCTAAGGGAACTGGGCTTGTTTAGTCTGCAGAAGAGATTTGATAGTGGCCTTCTACTACCTGAAGGGGATTCCAGGAAGGATGGAGCTAGATTTGTCTCAGTGGTGGCAGATGACAGAACTAGGAGCAATGGTCTCAAGTTGCAGTGGGGGAGGTCTAGGTTGGATATTAGGAAAATCTTTTTCACTACGAGGATGGTGAAGCACTGGAATGGGGTTGGTCCTGCTTTGAGCAGGGGGCTGCACTAGATGACCTCCTGAGGTCCCTTCTGACCCTCATCTTCTATGATTCTATATAAGTTGTGGAAGCTACAAATGTTTTTAAAATTGTGCTGGGAATTCACTCCCTGTCACACGAATTCTTCGACTGTTGAGGCTGAGACTTTAATAGCACTTTAAGGGAGTCAGGCGCCCAGCTCCTCTGGATGAGTAGGGCTCCTACATCCATTCAGGCACTTTGTAAATCCCAAACAATATTGGTAGGACAGTTAATAACTTTTATTTTACTGCCCACTGTGTCACCAGACTTATTTACCTCCAACAGCTACAGCTGGATTTGTCCCCTGCTGTGAATCTTCTCTGTGAGTTTGTGACCAATGTGAAGCTCCAGTGATTCAGGATGTCTTCTTCACAAACAAGTGTAGTTGCTTGCTCCATGGAAACGTAACTAGCAGAGGGAAACAAGGTTAAAACACTAAACTCCTCTGTGCATACTGTTTTACCAAACCATAGCGGTTCTGTGACAGTTAAAGCAATTTCCACTTAACCCAGGCATCCCAGTTGTACAATTAGACAGATTCATAGATTCCAAGGCCAAAAGGGCCCCTGGTATCACCTAGTCTGAACCACTGTGTAACACAGGAAACAAAGCTTTCCTGAATTAATTCCTCTTTGAACCAGAGTAGATCCTTCAGAAAAAATATCCAATTTTGATTTAAAAATGGCTAATGTTAGCGAATCCACCAGAACCGTTTGTAAATTGTTCCAACAATTAATTACCCTCACTGATTAAAAAACTGTGCCGTATTTCCAGTACAAATTTGTCTAGCTTCAACTTCCAGCCACTGGATCATGTTGGACCTTTCTCCATTAGGTTGAAGAGCCCTAGATACTTAGAGACTGTGATCAATTCCCCCCTTAACCCAATAGATTGAGCTTCTCAAGTCTATTGCTGATGTTTTCTAATCCTCTAATCATCTTTGAGACTCTTTGCTGAAAGAGATTTCTCAGTCTCCTCTGTCAACTGTGAACAACAGGACTGGAGACTGGATTCCAGCAGTGGTTGCACCAGCCCCAATTGCAGAGGTAAAATAACCTCTCTGCTCCTACTCCACATTACACTGTTTATATATCCAAGCACCACATTAACCACTGTAGCCACAGGCTGTCTCTTTACTCACTCCAAAGTCCATTCATTCAGAGTTCCTGCCCAAAGGTTCCTGGGGTGTTTGAGAAGAGATCTAGACCCTGACTTCCTTGGTTTACGTGTTTCCTCAGAGGATGTCAGAGGGATTTTCCACACACCGGATTCCTGGTATTTTTCCCACTGATCACCAGGGCACCGAGTTCTGCTCTAGGCATTGTTTGTTCCTGTAAGGTATAACCCTTGTACCTTTCAACAATCACCAAGTTGTTAGAAATAACCAGAAAGGCTGTCCCGGGGGCAGACTGGGGAGACGGAACCTGTTATTGCCTGCTCATTCCACCTCGACACCACGAGTGAGCAGCAAGGGGGTTACTTTACAATTCTTTTATCCATAACAGTATGTAAATGTATACATTTCCAGCAACTCCCCATAAACCATTATTTGGTTACACTGACACCTATAAAATGAATATTAACAACTACATAATGAATATAATTATACTCGCCCCTGTTTGTTGTTTACAGGATTACCATACAGAGGTCAGGCATCTCACCTTAAAACCTATACATTTTACACTAACATTCTTTGAAGTAAAGGTATGCTGGGGGGAAAGGAAGATAATGTTTTCTTCCCACCAAGGCCTTGCACAGAAATAGCAATAGGTATTTTATTAACCTCATTCCCAGCACAGATGGCCAGGAAGGGAGGAAAAGATGAAAAAGATAACAGACTCTAACTAAAATTCTTACCAATTAGAAGAAACATGGTTTACCCGTGCCATGATCCCATTCCCTGTAACTTAGGCCTGACCATTTGTCCAGCTTTTAACTCTTTCCTCTCCTACACTAGTGACAAAGATACAGATACATGACCATCACAGAAAAGAATACAGATATTTCCTACATTTTTCACAAAAGGGGAAGGTTAATTTGCTAACCCACCACTGCTAAAACAGTTTGATACCCCTGTTTGGAAGGTGATATATAAATGCAAAGTAGTAGCAGTTTGGGATTGAGAGCTCACCTCTATCTGCAGGACAGTTCAAGCTTGAGCTGATGAACTCCTATTGCTCAGTTTTGGGAGACAGGACTCAGGTTCCAGAGAGGTTCTTACCTTTCATCATTCTGCAGAAACTGGATCTTCTCATTAAGAGATGTTCCAGAGGGGTAGCCATGTTAGTCTGTATACAGCAAAAACAACGAGAGTTCTGTGGCACTTTAAAAACTAACAAATTTAATATTTGCAAGCATAAGCTTTCGAAAGACTTCTGAAGAAGAGAGCTGAAGTCTCTCAAAAGCTTATGCCTGCAAATACTAAATTTGTTAGTCTTTAAAGTGCCACAGAACTCTCGTTGTTTTTTCAGTAAAGAGACCTCTATCTACTTGAAGGGACGAGCAGCTGCCGTATCTTAGTTTGGAATATGGTCCTCCCCCTTGATTTACAAAATGTAAATGCTTCCCCATCTTTACATCCTCTGGTGTCTTCACACTTTTTAATAGGTTCCACTTCAGCCTTTCTACCACTTGGTTAATTTTGTGTCTCCACAGCTTTGGCGCTAAGAATGCCAGTTGGACTTGCATAGCTCCTTGTATAATTGCATCTTTTTTTCTTTAAGTCTAATGATTCTGCAGGGAAAACATTTAGCTCATGCTTAAATACCAGCTTACATTTTTGAGAGATCCCTGTCCAAAGTGCTGCCATGTACTTGCACTTCCCCTCAATTAATAGTCCCTATATGCTGCCATCTAATGGGCATTGAAGAAAATACCTGCCCCATCTCATACTTACAATTGGCTGCCACCTAGTGGGCATCTTGTAATATTACTGCCTGTGATGTTCCCTCCCTGCAATCCAACTGGTGTGTAGCTGTGTCACCCCAATTCTTCAGTCTTAGGCCCCGACTTACCCCACTTTGCTGTGTGAACCACCCACTCCTGGGTCGGCCCACACCCAGCCTCCTGCATGTAATCGGTCCCTCACCTAATGAAGGAGCGCTTCTGGCCAGCCACTCATGGGATAGACCCCCAGCAAACACCCCCGATCCCAGAAGCAACCGCAGGAACTACTGTCTTGCAGGTTCAGTGCTGCACCCTGTAAGATCATTTACACTTGTCCATCAATTTATCAAAGAACTCGATATGCACCAGCTCTGTCATTCTAAGTGAGGTCTCTGCACACACTCAATCCACATGCACTGCTTTAGATAAAACAAACAAAGACGTTTATTGACTGCAGCAGGATTCTAAGTGAATCTAAGTCAGATTATTAATAAGTCAAGGAGTTAATCAGAATTAACTAAAAAAAAAAACGAGAGTTCTGTAGCACTTTAAAGACTAACAAATTTAATTTCAGCAGGCATGAGCTTTCGTGGGCTCCAGCCCACTTCACTGCCTGCTGAAATTAAATTTGTTAGTCTTTAAAGTGCTACAGAACTCTCATTGATTTTGCTGTATACAGACTAACACAGCTACCCCTCTGGAACTAGTTAACTAAAAGATAACTCGCATCTTAACCTAAGAATAATATGTCAGGCTGTATTCAGCTTACCACACAGGCAGATATTGATGCCTCTTGCAACCAGGGCCCCCTCCTTGTGGATAGATTCTCAGTCTTTGGTGTTGCTCAGAAGATGGATTCCAAAGGAGACAGAACCAAGAAACAAATATGCCTCACCTTTTAACAAGTTTCCCCCAAACCCCCTGGGGTCAAGTCATCGGCCCTGTCCGGCAAGGGGCATGATTTCTTCAACTTGGCCAAAGTGCTCACAGGTGCTTAGGCCAGTATGCAGGCCTCTGCGGGATGTGGAAACACAGCTTTGTGTTTGTCTGCATCTGTTCAAGCCACATGAGACACACCTTTGGGGATATGACACAGCAGAGTTTCATATCTGTGCACATGTGTGACACTGCAGGGAACACGCTACCACAACAATGATGTTCAGGATGCCATGAGCATTCCAGGAACACCTCACCTGGCCCACTTTGCATCAGACAATACACAAATCACACCATAAGGGTGTACATGGGGTACAGTGTGTCACCCTGCCCTTTTCCATTATTTCATTGGCTACAGGAATCTGTCAGTCACTGACCAGTACACCTGACCTCCTCCCATTTACTCCACATGCTGGTGGCCCTACTGTCGATTTCTGTTATCCTCTTTGTACCCTTGACTCGCCTCAAGTGGATTCTTCTTTTCACTCCAGCTGCCTCCTTCCAATTCTTGACTCTCTTGTGCCATCAGGTGGCCACTATTGAGTGTAACTTCCCATTTCTCAGTCCTTAATGTCGGCTACGATCCACAGTTATCCATAGCATAGGGACCTTCTCTCTTCCTTACCACTTGTACACTGTTATACAGCTTCACCCCCTTCCACTGCCCTCTCTTGCTCCTTTGGCAGCATAACTCCTCCTTTTTGGCCCTTCCATTTCAGCGGCTCTCCATCGGCCTTCATGCAGCAGGGCCACACTTGTCCCATTCCTCTGCCCTCCAGTGACGCAAGACAGCACAATCCCATCTTTCCTCATTTCTCACCCACTGCTGGGTGTGCGCTGGGCCAAATTAGAGCCACTGGGAACAACCGCACACACCAGCCCAATGGTGACAGCAGACACTGCAGCAGCAGCGGCTCTGGAAGGTGAACAGGGGTCTCCTGTCAGTCCAGTGTAGGTCTGTGGCTGTGGGCGCTCTTTCCAATTGAAATGCACAGACTGGACCTAGAGTGACAGAAGCCCAGTGGCTCTCCAAGCTGAGATTCCAAGGGATTTGGGTGCCTGACTCCACTGGGCTCCGTGGGAAATCCCGTCCACAGAGTTGGAGCCCTTCAGTTCTCACTGGCGCCCAGCTCTCCCACCTCTCGCCAAGCCCTGACGTGCTCCAGTCACTGAGCCAGCGCTGCCGTATTTGACCCCACGGGAGTTCTGCCCCTTGGTAGGAGGTAGCTGCTTCCTCCGGCCATGGGTTGCCTCACTCCCTGAGGAGGGGCCCTGCGTGGAGCAGAGCTCTCTAAGGCACCTGGGGCTGATGGTGCAGTGCCGCTCTGTGCAGTTGGCAGCAGCAGAGCAGCTTCCGCCCTGCAGTGCCACACGCTGAGTCCTTTCGTGGTGATCATTGATGGGCCCCCCAAGAACAGCATTGGTGGGTTCTACATGTGTGCATCTCCTTGCACCTCTGAGTCTGCCCATGCCCCCTGCACCTGAAGGCCCAGTGGGCCTGGTGCTGCTGCTTCGCTGGAGCCAGTCCCAGCTGGGCTTATCCCAGATCAGAGCTATAAAGCTGTTCTGGCGAAGGTCATTGCTGGGGCCCGGCTGTTTACATCTGACCTGTGGGAATGCAGTGGAACTAGCTGGTTTGCAGGGGGGATATGGTGGGGATGGCAAGAGGTACAATTTCAGGGGTGACAGATGTCCCAGGTTTACGTCCCCGCACAGGCTGCACTAGGACTTCCTATTTTTATTGTCAAAACCTTTGTTATCAAAAATGAGACTAAAAAATTGCTGAAAACTTTGTCTCCCCTCTGACCAGTGCCTACTTAAAAATTCCATGATGGGAAAATGGTTATGGCTGCCTCCCTCACTGCTCCTTCCCCTCTAGATAGACAACACTGACCCCAGCTCCGGCTGGATTCTCCTTTGTGTCCTTGGGGGCAGAAGAAATGATCTGGAACAACAAACCTTACAAATCTGTCCCCATTGTGTTTTATTTGTAGCAGGTTGTCGGAATTTGATTATCAGATTTTATTGTCTAACACAGAGAAACAATGAACAACAGTGGACGTGCACAGGGATTTGCGTTGATATTTAGTGGCGTTTGTGCCTTACACACAACATCTCAACTCTGCACATTTTCAGATGCAATACACACGCCTCACCCAGGGTGAATGTTTGGAGACCTCAGAGAAAAATACCATCATCCTCTATGTATCACTGCTGAGAATGACAGGCTGTTAGCGCTGTCCACAACCTCACTTTCCTGTATGCTTTGTTACAAGGACTATGAACCCTCTGCCTCGGTAACTCCATGCAGAGCATCACGACTGATTTTTCACATCACTGCTGAGATATTCAACGGGCGTTTGCAACT
This sequence comes from Emydura macquarii macquarii, assembly GCF_026122565.2. Lineage (NCBI taxonomy): Eukaryota > Metazoa > Chordata > Testudines > Chelidae > Emydura > Emydura macquarii. Next base: position 15,331 of record NW_027133395.1, read on the forward strand.
TAATTTCAATGGAGGCATTTTGCCTAAATCACCCAGGCAGCTTTGAAAACCTCAGCCTAAGTTATGATAAGAAGTCTCTGCAATTTTTTGGGAACGCCACATATTGGCTGACTGCTTTGCTCAAGGCTTCCCTGACCTCTCTGTTTCCCAGGCTGTAGATGAGGGGGTTCACCAGGGGGGTTAGGACCGTGTAGCAAACAGAGAGCACTTTCTTTAGGCCTCTCAGTGTGTCGAGAGGCAGTAGCATGTAGTCACTCATTAGGGTCCCATAGAAAACTGTCACCACAGTGAGATGAGAGGAGCAGGTGGAAAAGGCCTTCTGCCTCCCAGTGGCGGAAGGGATTCTCAGGATGGTGGCGATGATACACGCGTAGGACGTCAGGGTTAGCAGGAATGGAGGCAGGGTGAATACACAGGCTAGGATGAAATCAAACACTACTATCAGGCGTGTGTCTCCACAGGAGAGTTTTATCAGTGTGATGGGGTCACAAAAGAAATGGTCAATTTCATTCGGACCACAGAATATGAACTGGGACATGTACAATATAAAGATGGTAATAGCCAAACAGCTGTTTAACCATGTCCCAGCAGCCAACTGGAGACAAAACCGGGTGTTCATAAGAGCTGAATAGCGCAGGGGTTTACATATCGCTAAATACCTATCGTAAGACATCACCACTAGGAGATAGCATTCCGTAGCTGCCAGAACGGCAAAGAAGTACAGTTGTGTCATGCAGCCATTAACTTGAGATGGTTCTGTCCCCAGTCAGGAGACTGGCCAGCACCTTGGGCAGGATGGTGGAGGTGTAGCAGATCTCCAGGCAGGACAAGTTCCCCAGGAAGAAGTACATAGGGGTGTGCAGGTGCCGGTCAGCCACAACTAGCACCGTGATGAGGGTGTTCCCGGCCACAGTTGCGATGTAGCTCACTAGAAATATCAGGAAGAGAGAAATGTGCAGGTCAGGGAGATCCCCAAATCCCAGGAGGATGAATTCCATTATAGCTGTTTGGTTTCCCCAGTCCGTGTTAGCCATGGGTTGAATCTAGGAACAATAAAACAAATGGTGCTATCGAATCGGGAGGGGGTAGAGGTGAAAGATAATCAAGTGTTTCAAATTAATTCCATACATGTTCATAAATTCCTCTCCCTCTCCTGGTCACCGGCTGAAATTTTAAGGCTAAATGTAAACTTCAGAGCATAGTGCCAGGATTTTCAATCTGAGAACAGAGCATTCATATCCCTGCAGACCACGTCTGTCATATCAGAGCAATAAATACTACGTCTTTGGTAGCCCAAGTACTGACATGAGAGATCAGACCACTTCTTTCTCTCCTATCATAGCCCTTCTAGTGACATACTGGAGCTCAATAACAATGCTTAAAGGCAGCGTTCCACACATGGCAGTGACCAGAATCATGGTGTGTCTCGGGAAGAATCTAAATTAATAAATATGGTAGCTAAAATCCTGGACTGAGATTTCGATTGAGTCTAGTATACTGAGGCGCTGATCTTCTCTCAGAAGACAATGGAAAGTAATCTGATAACAGATGTTGGCATGTTCAGCGTTTTAGTGTCCTATAGGAAGAGGAATAATTACTGTTGCCCTCTCACAAAGTGATCAGTTTATGTCATAAAGTATGAAATGGAGTCAAACCTGCCCTAGTTCATGTGATAACAGTGATGAAGATGACATGTTGAGGGACTGGCAAAGCCTTTTCTGTTTCGGATGAGAATTCCTGAAACTAGCTATGTAGCAGTAACAAAATACAGCTCTTCCAAGGGTGGATTTTAGAAAGGGGCAAAACCAGGCTTGATCTGCAACTCTAACCATGGAGGGACCCTCTGAGCACCATCACAATTGTGAAAAACAAGGAAACAGACAGGGACTAGAGAAAAAAGATGTTGCCCATGAACTCTGAGCCTCTGAGCTCCCTAAAGATCAGGACACATCAACGCAAAGTGGCAACACACCTTGCCAGAACAGCAGAGGCAAACCGTGCTGACTTATCTCCACTGCTACAATGATTGAGACATCCCCCAATACACCACATGCCTAGCAAAACTTGTGGGGTACCTCATCCAATGCCCAGTGACAACCGTGTGGGTGAAACCAGACAATCCCAATGCCCTCGAATGAATGCACGAAGGGAAAGGATAAAAGAGAGAAACACCCTATCACAAGTGGGTGCACACTTTTCACACAGCAATTGCTTTGTGTCAGACCCGTCCATCCTGATCCTCAAAAGAAACCTGAGCAACGCTTTTGAAAGGCAAACCTGGGAGTTTAAATTCATAACTTTGGTAGACACTAAAACCAGGGTCTTAATAAAGACACTGCATTCATGGCTTATTACAACAATCTGTAACCCACTAAATGCCCCCTTTTTATCCTCTGACTGCAGGTGTGTTAAAGGGCCACTTCATCTTGAATGGTCCCTTACAACACGTGCTAATTATTAATGCTAAACTCTCTGTTCATAGCTATGAGGCTCTGAGTACCTATCGCCAGTGCTTACTTTGAGCCACGGCTGAGCCCCAGCACCTATAGACTTGGCAGTTCATAGCCCCAGCCGCTCTGGGCTTGCCACATCAGCTCTGAATGTAAAAAACATTGCTTGAGCCTCGGCATCTCTTTTATTATTACAAGTGAAGTCTGTCCATCGCCGAGTTGCAGAAGAGCTCTGTGTAGCTCAGACACTTGTCTCTCTCACCAATGGAAGTTGGTCCAATCAAAGATATCACCTCCCCACCTTGTCTCGCTAATATTCACAAATCACGTTCATGCCCCTTTTTCAAAGGTGCTCTAGGAAGCTTACCCAGACGGCTCAATCTTGAAGTGATCAGCTCTTATTTCTCAGGGTTTGGTGACTAGGATTCAGGTTCCTCAGCTGTGGTTCTTGTTTCTCATCAGTCTTCAGCATCTGGATCTTCTCAGCAAGAAACCTGCATCTACCTGAATGGAAGGGCAGCTGCCACATTCTGTGTTCGAACATGCTCTTCCCTCTCCAACCACAAAGGGAAGAGGTCTCCTCGTATTTGTATCCTTCTCCATGGCAGGCTTCATCTCCCTTTATTCCACCTCTGAAGGGCTGAGCCTAGGGAGTTAGCGCTGTGTTTTCTGTGCAGACCTTACAAACTGCCCTGATGCAACCAACCTCCCACACCCAGAGGAATCGCCTTTCTGCTACCTGCTGTATGAGATCACTGCTCTGCAAAGTTAGAAAACATGTTCTAGGGTTTTTTGAAGGTGTAAATTTTCAGACACTTTTCTCCTCTTTTTCCTCAGGCTGTGTATGGGGGGGGGTGTGACCATGGGGGTCTAGACTGTGTAGAAGACAGAGAACATCTTGTTCAGCTCCTGCAGTGCATTGATGTTTGGTAAGATATGGACAATCGTTATTGTCCCTCAAAATACTGTAACCACAATGAAGCAAGAGGAGCTGGTGAAAATGCCATTTGCCTCCCAATGGTGGAAGGGGTTCTCAGGGTGGCAGATATAATAAAACCATAGGAGATGAAGGTTAGCAGAAACAGGGGGAGTATGGATATAGAGCAGAGTATGAAACCCACAAGTTCCAACACCTGGCTGCCACTGCAAAACATTTTCACCTGTGGCGTGAAATCACAAAAGAAATGGTCATTTTCATGGAGAAGCTCTTTGAACCCTTACTGCTACAATTATGCTAATAAACACACATCCACTTATCCAAAATCCAGCTGCTAGCTGGAGGCAAAATCTGCCATTCATAAATGATCCATAGTGTAGTGGTTTACACACTACTAAGTACTGATCAGGAGACATCACAGGAAGGAGATAACATTCTGTGGATGCTAGGGAACCAAAGAAAGAAAAATACATGATGCAGCCACTGACAGAAATAGTTCTGCCCCCGGCCAGGAAACTGGCCAGCAGCCTGGGTAGGATGGTGGAGATGTAGCAGGCAGGGCTGGCCCTCGATTAAATGGCACCCTAAGTGAGGAGCATCTTCGGCACCTCCCCTCTCTTCAGTTGTTAAACTTTTGAATACCTTATTTTTACTGAATTTGTAGCTCATTTCACAGCTTTGATGCACGATTTGCATGAAGGATTGATCCCTGTCTTATAAGACAATACATTTGCACACTAAAATCTGTATTTATTCGTACCATGTATGTTAGCAATTAAAAAAAATGTTTCTTCTAAGTTTAGAGGAACTTTTTAATGTTAAGAATAACTGAAATGTACAAACATTAAGAAACTGAACTGTGCACCCAACATTCAGTGGACCAGTATTAAATAGTGTTACAGTAGGTGACAGCCTTCAGATGTCAACCCTAGTTCAAAAGGTCACTTTTCTTGCCTTTGCCCTTGTGAACTGAAGCCCAGAGTCAGAGAGATCCAAAGACTGGCCAATGGCATTTTCAAGTATCTCTTGTTGGCCATCATCAGTCGAAGATTTGTTCTAATGAGCCTGAGATTCAAAAAGTGGTGAGATTCTCACCACTCGCGACTGTGACTGGCAGTGTGAGCAGAATCCTCAAAGCTACCAAACATTAAGAAAAGTGTCCTTCAGCTCTGCATCATCAATGAGTTGGAGAACTTGGAGTGGAGAATGCTTCCTGCGTGGCAAAATGTGACAGATGTTGTCCAGCTTGACACAGAGCTCTTCACCACTGATTTCCGAACATTCCCCATGTGTAAGCATCCAGAGAAGGTCTGTACAATGGCTCCAGAACAGCAACCCAAACCCAGTCCCCCCAAGCCTGGCACTCCAAGTGCTCGCCTGGGTCACCTGCCCCTAAATCCGGCCCTGGAAGCAGGTCTCCAAGCAGGACAAGTTCACCAGGAAGAAGTAGATGGGGGTGCGCCTCAACTAGCACTGTAATGAGGATGTAATGAGGATGTAATGAGGATGAGCCAGAGTCATGATGTAGGTCACTAGAAACAGGAAGATCAGAAGGGTCTGCAGCTCCCTGAATCACAGGAGGATGAATTCGGTGATGGATGTTGATTTCTCCAGCCTGTGTTTGTCATGTTCTGCAATGCAATAATAAAAAAGTGAAATTTTGGGACATATGTAATCCATATAATTTGATAATATCTAAAACGAAGATCCCATGAGCCTAAAAATGTAATCTCCCCAGACAGGGAAGCCTTTTTGTATGGAAGTTCAATAGTCTATCTATATAGGAAGTCAGACTAGAAGATCATAATGGTCCCTTCTGGCATTTGAATCCATGAATTTTAACTTCTGATATAGATTATTGATATTCTGATCTCATCACAATTTGGAGAGGATAAATGTACATTTACTATAGGAGTGTCAATTAAGTTCCATAACCTAAATCTACACTTTAGTGAATGGCCCTATAACTAGATCATGGAATTTCAATAACAGTTAAGTGCCTAACCTCCTTAAGCCCCTTTCAAATCACAGCCTGCTATTTCATTATCTCATCATCCAAGGAAAATATCCATTGATGCAGAAACCCACCACCTGTAAAGAGAACTCTGGATGTTGTTTCATTTATTGACGCGTCCCACTTCTTGGCGCAGAAGAACAATCGTTCTCATGGCTATTCTCTTTACCCTCTCCAATTTACCAACAGACCCTTCTGTTCTTGCTGTTTATAGTGATCTACATCATGAGTCTGCTTAGGAACTTCCTCATTGTGGTGCTAGTTGAGAATGATCAGCACCTGCACACCCCCGTGTATTTCTTCCTAGGGAACCTGGCCTGCTTGGAGACCTGCTACCAGGGACGGATTTAGGTGCAGGCGACCCAGACGACTACGTGGAGTGCCAGGCTTGAAAGGCACCGGGCTTGGGTTGATGTTCTTGAACCATTGCATGGACCTTCACCGGACAGTGACACATGCGGAATGCTCGGATGTCAATGACAAGGACCTGCGTGTCGAATTGGACATCTGTCACATTTTGCCACACGGGAAGCATTCTCCACTCCAAGTTCTCCCATTCATTCCTGATGCAGAGCTGAAAGACACTTTTCCTAACATGTGGGTAGCTTTGAGGATTCTGCTCACGCTGCTGGTCAGAGTCACGTTTGGTAAACACAGCTTTTCGCATTTCAGGCTCATTAAAACATATCTTCGACTGATGATGGCCAGCGAGAGACTGACATCGATTGCCATTTTATTGCTTGAAAAATTCATTGGCCAGTCTTTGGCTCTCTCTGACTCTGTGCTTCAGTTTGCAAGGGGAAAGGCAAGAAAAGTGACTTTTTGAACTAACGGACTAGGGTTACCATCCTCAGGCTGTCACCTGCTGTATTACTATTTAATGCTGGTCCACCCAATGTTGGTGCACAGTTCAGTTTCTGGATATTAGTACATTTCAGTTATTCTTAAAGTTAAAAAAGTTCTTATAAGCTTAGAGGAAAGTTTGTTTTTTTTAATGTGGATGTGGACAAATTGGAGAGAGTCCAGCAGAGGGAATGAAAATGCTTAGGGTGCTGGGGCACATGACTTATGAAGTTAGACTGAGGGCTAGCTTAATCTGTAGAACAGAAGCATGAGGAGGGATTTGATAGCAGCCTTCAACTCCCTGCGTGTGCATTGAAACTGTGTGGTAAGTTGTACCTGAGGTAATTACACAGTGCACCACTTCTGAGGGGAGAAGCAAAGCAGGGCTGCTCAGGCAGAGAATCCTTTGAGGGAAAAACACAGTGGAGGGAACTGTTCAGCCTGGAAAGACCCCAGTCAGCAAAGAGAGAGATGTGGGTATCCACCCAAGAAAGGCAAAGGCCAGGGAGCTGGGAGCTGAGAGCGTTGGCCCTTGCTGGACCATAAGGGGAAAATGCAGGTGCGGTTGCCCTGAACTGTAACAAAAATCTGGGCCTAAACACCAGGATCCATTTGAAAATCCCACTATGTGCCTGTCTGAACCTTTGAAAATCTGGCCGTTGGGAGCCTATGTCTCACTGAATGTCAGTGAGAACTGGGCTCCTTAATGGCTTTTGGAAATAAGACTGACTCTCCTAAGTCATTTGGGAGATTTTGTAAATTTTACCCTCTGCTCAGACAGAGAGATAAAGATAAAGAAAAAGGAAGAAAAAAGCTAATAGGAGATTTAATGGAGGTGAGAACTTTACACTCATCACCTGCACTGTGTTTTGGGCTTTTGCTACGTATGTATTGTGTCTTCTGCATCTGTTGCACATGAGTTTTGAGTAACATGCAATGTCTATGACACCTAAACCTGGGACTCAAATGCATATTTTTTTCTTGTTTCCCACCCACAGCTGTTTTATTGCAACTTGTCTTTAAGTTGCCTGTGCTTGTTCTTGGTGTGCAAATTAAAAATAAAGCTGGAAACCAGTGTGTGGAGAGGACTGGACCCATTTCTGAGACTGGCAAATAAAAAGTGAAATTTAAGGAAACAACAAGAATATGAAAGGAAAAAGAGTTGGACTTTGAGGTTGGAGTTGCCAAAGGGCCCAAGAAAGTTAAAAGTCTGCAGTAATTAGAAAATTAGTTCACTTCAGGCCCCTTTGAAATTTCAAACCTAAAGTGGAAGTGTGTTATTAGAAGCTGGACAGGTGACAATCTCTCTGGGGCTCAGTTCTCCACCTGATGCACTGTGGTACAAATCACTCTTTTCTCCCACCCATTTCTCTTGTAAGCTCTCCGGGGCAGGCTCTGTCTCTCACTGGTGTGAGTGCAGTGCCCATTACCCTCTAATGGCCTTCTACAAGAGAAAATTAATATTTTTTGTGAATTGTCATCAGCTCTTAGGAAGTGGGTTTTTGCCCATAAATGAAAAAAAATTAAGATAAATGAAGGAAAGGCACCCGAGGCAGATAATGTGAGCCATGCTGCCTGCCCTTTTCCCTGCAGGACAGTCCACACTACCACAACATCCCGGAGTTAAAAACAGCTCTGACTGAGGGAGGAGCGCCCCTCCTGAATTGTTTGCACCATTCCCCGCACTGCAGCTCCCCTTTGCACGGCCGGGGCTCAGCCTGAATTTTCTCTGTTATTTCTTTGTCGTTGTCCAGGAAATCAATTTCCAAAGAGTCACAAACCCAGAAGAGGGCGACTGAGAAAAGAGAACTTGGAATGGAAGAGAGGTGCACAGCTGTGGACATTGACTCTAAAAGCGACTGTAACTTCGGATGGACAATGGGAAAGCTGCATTGACCTGCAGGCGCTGGGCACTGGATGGCTGCAGAGGGCGGAGGAGGGAGAGCAGGTGGCTATAGGGTTTAGTAACTGAGAACTGTATCAGCTCAACACACCTACATTTAAAGATCCAATGGGGATTATTTGCAAAGCATTATTTGTGGCTAAGACAAAGGTATGGGACACAGGAGATCTGGGTTCATGTACATGTTCTGTGGAAGATTCCCTATTTGACCTTGAGTAACTCACTGAATTGCTTTGTGCCTCAGTTTCCCCATCTGTTAAACAGGGATCATTAAATCCTTTGTCTCTCTCATAGGTTTAATGTGTATCCATTTCAGACAGTGACAGTCTCTTACTATGTGTCCGCACAACACCCAGCAGAAAGGGGCCCACATCTGAGTTCCCGTCTGTAGGTCCTACCAAAATACCAATGATAAGAATCAGAGGCGACCCAGGGTGGGCGCATGAAGGGTCAGGTGACCGTGCAGTGCCAGTGTTTGCTGGGCAGGCCCCCGCCCTGTCCAGCAGCTCCTGGAGCAGGCTGCAAGCTGCGACCCCGGGGAGACGGAGAAGCGAACACTTTGCTGTGGGAGCTGCAGGGAGGGGCAGCTGAAAGCAGAGCGTGTGCGTGCCTTTGAACCGTGCCCTCTGCCCACCAACAGCAGGTCCCAGCCGCCTCTGATCAGAACAGTGAGAATACAAGTAAAAAGAGTAAAATGCAGCTCGGCCCTGCTGTTTGTGGCAATGACACATGGAACTCAGCTGGTGCCAGCCAAGAGTAACCTGGGAACTGCTATCCAGCACAGTGATAAGGGCCCCCCTGGGCATTCATTAGAACACCTGCATTTTAATTAACCCCAAAGGTCATTCCACCTCATGGTATGTTATGACTGAGCGGGGATAATCTGTCTACAGAGACTAATTATAACTTCTGCCTTCTGCCACTTCAGTCCGGCTCCCAAATAAGATGCCCACCACAAAATAGCAAGAAATGACAGCAATGAAAAGAATTGCAAAGGGCCTTACTGACACTGCTCTGCTATGGCAGCAGCAAACGGATCCATGAGCTCAGTGCTGACAAACCCCTAACATAGCCCTGCTTCCCTGGCTCTGTCACACCCTCTGTGTGTGGGTCTATGGACTGGTTTAGGTTACAGGCTATGCCAGCGATGTAGCTAACCACTGCTAAGCCTTTAGCATTGAGGCACAGTAGAGGTGCAAGTCGAGCCTTACCTGGCTAGTGAAGAAGCAGCTTTTATAAGTTAAATGAACCTTAATTCTCTAAAGATCCTTTCCCCCCAAGAACACTGGTTGTGCAAAGGGCTGGGTAAGAAAAGATGCCCGAGACCCAGAAAGACACAGAGTGATGTTCATCCCAGTGGAAGGAAAAGGGATGGTGTTGGGGGTAATGCTCAGACTGGAATCAAGAACATCTGGGTCAGATTCCCGGCTCTTCCACACACTCCTTTTGTGACCTCAGACAATTCAATCAGTCTGAGATTTTCAAGAAAGCCAATAGGAGTTAGGAGCCCAATGCCCACTGCACTAGAATGAGTTTTGGGAGCCTGGGTCCTTTGAAAATCTCACCCTCAAATTCTCTGTGCCTCAGTTCCCCCTTGTAAAATGGGCTGGTAATACTTCCTCTGTTTGTGAACTCTGAAAGGCAGGAACTGTCTCACACTGTGTCTGAGCAGCACCCAGGACATTGGGGCCATGACCTTCCTGTACTTGCTAGGGACCACAATACTGCCAGTCTGTACTGGATTGCAAAAGGTGATCCCAAGTGTTGGACAGGACATACGCTGTCCATCTGCACAGCGCTGACTTTCACCCGCACAGATAATCACACAACTGCATGACTACATCCATGTGCACAAATGGACAGAAGGGGGCACAGGAGCAGCGGCTAATACAAACCAAGGAGAAAGTTCTGTTGGTGACAGAGACCACTAGCTGAACACCTGGCCCAGTTCACTTCTATTTCACACTCCTGGGTGGAATTCACTGGCTTGTGTTACATGGCGGGAGAGACTAGATGATAATTAACATCCCATGTCCCCTCATCATTTATGGGTTAGATTCTCAGCTGGTGTAAATCTACATAGCTCCTTTGAGTCCAATGGAGTTAGTCCTGATTTACACCATCAGGGTGAGTGACAGAGGGGAATCAGCCCCTTTGAACCCAATGGAGTTACTCAGGATTCAGATCATGGCGAGTGAGAGGAGAATCTGCAACCTGGTGGAGCTGAGGATCCAGCCCTTTCAGGTTAATAGTGCTACCTTTATTTATGCCAGCTGAGCTGCTGGTCCTGGGGGTCTCTGAGTGTCGTCTAAAATGATGCAAAATCTCAGTTAATTGGTGACTCTGCTGAGGTCTCAGACCAGGAGCCTGAAGGGGATTCAGAGACCGGGTCCCAAAGGGACGTTGGGTGATTTAAAGACCATCGACAGCCTAAAGGCTGTGGGAAGCTGTGAGAAAGCTCTGGGGCTCTGCAGCAGCGTGTGGCAATAGGCTGTGGACATCCCTGGCTACCTTCGGACACGATTAGGTCTGCAGGCTGGATAACAAAAGCACAAACCGGGCACTTCTGCTGTGTGATGTGCTGTTTTGGGTAAGAAATCTGGACACTTCTAGACAGGGGTCATGGCCAGGGGGAAGAGGAAAATTCCATTCAACTGGATCGTCCTCTTCCAATGCAGCCAGTGTAAGACATCTGGTCTGGTAAAGGTTTTCTCTTTGTCCCTCAGTCTCTTCCTTTCTTGAAATCTGTCAGTCTCTGCCTCACTCGAGGACAATGTCACCCAAATATTTTCTTTAGAGAAAAATCCATCCATCCATCTGTCCCTCCACTCTGCAGTGCTTGACTGCCTGTCTCTGTTGTGGCTGTGTATCATTTATCCCCCTCTCTCCGTTAATCTCTGTTTGGCTACATACACACTACAGCTTAGGTCGGTATAAGTTACTTTGTTCAGGGGGCTGAATAAGTCAGTGTAAGTTACACCAACCTAAGCGCTGGTGTGGAGAACTCTGTGTGGACGGGAGAGCTTCTCCCACTGACATAGCTACTGCTGCTCGTGGGGGCTGGAGTATTTAACATGACGGTACAGCTCTGTCCCATCGGCTTAGCCTGTCTGTACTAGCAGTGCTACAGTGGCGCTGCTGTAAGCTGTGTAGTGTAGGCAGCATGTGATAACCCCAACACGGCCCCTTCTCCCTTCCCACAGCACCTCTCATGCATGGGGAAAGCTCCCTTAGAAAATGCAAATAGACACTTCATTATTGTCCTTCAAATCTGACCTTAAAAATCCCATCATATTTACAGAACGCAGCCTGCTGATTATGGCTGAGAAGATGACAAGCTGTCGCTATTCCTCTTTTTTCCGTTTCCCCGTCTTTCTTACCCGTATTAAAACCACCAAACAATTCATATCATTAACAAATTCATGGAACAATTCTTCATCACTTTCATTTGTTCGTATGTTGCATCTGCACCCTCTCCTTTAACAGAAACACAGAGCAGCACCTACACTGATAATAATGAATCCCTGCCAAAACAAAGTACACCACTGCACACACAATAATCCCTCTGCAGAGAGGGTGAGAGAAGGAACAAACCACATATGATAAATATTAGTCATATCACCTAATCCACAAGTGGAAGGCTCTAAGATATCCCATCTTTATCACCGTGGTAAGCGTCCATATAGAATAGAGTTGAGGAAATTAGAAAAGGAGATGAGAGAAGAGAAGAAACTGGAATAGAGTAGGACATCCCCTTTGTCTGTTCATCTTTGGATGGTAAGATCTTCAAGGCAGACATTTTCTCTTTCTGCGTTCTGCACTGCACAGTGAGGACCTGACCCCAACCTGCTCGTCTCATTAGCCATCCTCCGTGACTCCCACCTGCACACCCCCATGTACTTCTTACTAGTATGATCTATAAGAACTGAATAGATAGAAGATGGTTGAATGGAAAAGAAAGGACAATTAAATTGAGTAGCATCAAATAGACTCAATGAAATATTAGAGTCCTGATTCTCCACACACTTTCACCTTACTTATGATGGTTAGAAAGGTTTACCCTTGTGGTGTGCTAAGGAATAAACAAATAATAATTTATTGATCTTGCTAATCTGGCTGCATTCTCTCTGTGCTTCCAGGAATGACCCTGTCTCACATGGAAATGACGAATCACACTGTGGTGTCAGAATTCATTCTCTTAGGGATCCCCAACACCAAAGGCCAGGAGACCATCCTTTTCTTTGGCTTCTTAGCTTTCTACCTCTGCACCCTGCTGGGCAACCTGCTCATTTTATCAGCCATCCTCGGTGACTCCCTCCTGCACACCCCCATGTATTTCTTCCTCTGCAATCTCTCCATGGTGGACCTTGGATTGGCCTCCATCAGCACCCCTAAATTGCTGGTTGATCTGTGGGCCAAGAGTAGAACCATCTCGCTGGGAGGGTGCATGTCTCAGGTCTTCTTCTACCAGTTCCTAGGCTGCACTGAGGAACTGCTCTGCACCGTCATGGCCTTTGACAGGTACGTGGCCATCTGCCACCCGCTGCGCTACCTGATCATCATGAACTGGAGGGTGTGCGCCATTCTGGCTGCCGGCACCTGGATCAGCAGCTCCTTCCACGCCACCATTCTCACCAGCCTGACCTTCACCCTGCCCTACTGCGGGCCCAATGTGATAGACTTTTACTTCTGTGACATCTTCCCCGTGGTGAAGCTGGCTTGCACAGGCACATACATCATCGAGACCGTGACCTTTACCAACACTGGGGTAGTGGCCATGACCTGCTTCTTCCTCATCCTCGTATCCTACGTCTGCATCGTCTACTCCATCCTGAAGATGAACTCAGCCGAAGGGCGACGCAAAGCAGCCTCCACTTGCACCTCACATCTGACGGTGGTGACACTGTTCTTTGGTCCCTGCGCCCTGGTCTACATGCAGCCACGTCAGAGCAAAGTGCTGGTGACCGCTGTGCAGCTCTTCGGTTATGTAGCTACGCCCGTGCTGAACCCGGTCATCTACACACTGAGGAACAAGGAGGTGAAAGGGGCTCTGCGGAAACTGAGAGGGAGTCAGACCACTGCACACTGATGTGCTGCATCTGCAGAAGTAGCATGTGGGCGAGCATTGAAATATGTCTACGAATTCATCCGCGTGGCTCTTATGTGGCTTATGTGAGAGTCTCTCTCTCTCTCCTTCTGTGTAGAGCCCTACCTGTATATCTGGAGTTCTACAAATCATAGAAGTGCTCTTAAAAGCATCTAGCTGTCCTGGACATGCTTTCAGGCTGATATTTTCAAAACTGCCTAAAGGATAGGCACACTCAGTCTGCATTACAATTAACAGGAATTGGAGAACCAAATCTTCTAGCTGACTTTGAAAATCTCAGCCTTATTGCACAAATCTACAGAAGCCAGGGCAGCATCTTCTGCAAACTCAAAAAAAGGATGAAAATAATTCCCTTCAGCAGCTGGCACGGACCCGATGTCAGCAGCACCTGACCTATTGAGGAGTCTTAGTGCATCCCACTAGGCACCTCGTCCTATTTGTAAATCTAGACCTTAGGTCACATTTTAAAAGATATTTAGGCACCAGTGGGATCTTTCAAAAACACCTAGCTCCCAGGGAGAACTGGGCTTCTTAATGGCTTTAGAAAACAGGCTTACTTTCCTAAGTCACTTCGGTGGTTTTGTAAATTTTACCCTCTGCTCAGAGAGAGAGATAGAAAGAGAAATGAAAAAGGAAGAAAACATGCTAATAGGAGATTTAATGGATGTGAGAACTCTACACTCCTCACAGGCACTGTATTTTGGACTTCTTGTAAATATGTATTGTGTCTTCTGCATCCGTTGCATTTTAACTTTGAGCAACATTCAATGTGTATAAAACCTAAAGCTAGGACTAAAATGAGGGGTGTTTTGTTTTAGTTTTTCATCCTTAGCTGTTTTATTGGAACTTGTCTCTAAGTTGCTTCTTCTTGGTGTGAAAATTAAAAATAAAGCTGGAAACCAGTGTGTGGAGAGGACTGACCCATTTATGAGACTGGAAAATAAAAAGTGAAATTTAAGAAAACTATAAAAACATGAAAGGAAAAAAAAGTTAGACTTCGAGGCTAGGGTTCCCAAAGAGCCTAAGGAAGTTAAAAGTCCATGGGAATTAGACACCTAGCTCCCTTTAGGCCTCTTTGAAATTCCCAGCCTAAAGTGGAGGTGTGATATGTTCATTCGTTTTTGCAGAGGCTGAGTTTAACCGTTTATATACCACTTAAGTCCTAAAATATTTATTATATTTGCGCACACAGGCTGAAAAACTGATCACCACAAGACATTATTGAGATCAACAGCTTAGTAGATTTCAGAAAAGGATCAGACATTTATATGAATCATGAACATTGTGAGTTGTATAAACCCCCTCATCATCGTCGTCAAGGACTAGTTGTACATTTTCCTTTGAAGCTTTTCTTTGATGGAAATTTGGTTTTCAAGGGACCTGCACAGGGGTAAACATTACCCTCTAGATGGGAAAGGGAGCTTCTGCAACTGAAAACCTGCTTACAACAACACACAATCAACTGGGCACCAAGGAAAGTAATTCTACTGGGCCAGAAATGTATAGAAATCTCACTGCATACAGCGATGGCCACTTTGACATCACTTGGCGATCTGAACCACTGACTCAAGCGAGCTACGGTTGGTTCACTCCAGTTGGGGAATCTGGTCCATGGACTCCAGTGCAGGTAGAGCAGATTCACAGCAGTCAGGGATCTGTCCTATTTAACGCCGTGTGGATCTCTAACAATGCCTAGAGCTCTGGCTCCATGGTGGCAAGTACTGTTCAGGGTCAGTCCTTGCCCTAAGGAACTGATGTTCTAAATCGCCAAGGGAGGCATCATTATCCCCATTTTACAGATGGGAAACTAAGGCACACACACATCAAATGACACAGGGAGTCTACAGCGGAGCTGGGAACTGAGACGGGCTGCCTGGAGTCCCACTCCAGCGCCCTCACCACAGATCCAGCCTCCCTTGTGAAATATGGAGTATGGGCCTGTCCAGGATCCCTGTCAAGGTTCATGGCCCCATTCCGTGCGGTTTCTAATCATGATCCAGTCTCCAGGACAAGCCCAGCACGGCAGCTCTGAAACCTTCGTGCAGCAGCTTGGCCACGTGGCAGCCCGAGCCATGGCATCGCGGCCTCCGGTTGCTTGTTCCTGGGGCAGTAGCGCATCTTTCTGCCGCCGCCACCACCACCCTGTGTCGCAGGAGGCTCCGGGCTGGAGTCGGGCATGGAGGGTCCAAGCGGGGCCGCCCAGAGCGCAGGGTGAGGGGCGCTGCCCGCCACCCCATAGACTCCCCCTCTATCCAAAGGGGCCCCCCAGCCTGCTCTGGGCCCCCCTGCCAGGAACCCCCATGGGATCCCCCAGCCCCCACAAATCGCCCAGCCAGGGACCCCCTGCCCTCCATGGGACCTTCCTCCACCCCATAGACCCCCAGCCACCAGGGGACCCCGATCTAAGGACCCCCTTGACACATGCACACAGGAGTCCCCTTCCCTCCACAGACCCACGGGAGCCTGTCCACCCCCTAGATCAATGAGGCATGTTTTCCATCTTGCTTACAACCACCACGCTGGGGTGTAGCCCCCCACCTTTGCAGGGGTGCAGGAGAGGGCTCAGCAGGAGGGGGTGATGGCAGAGAAGTTTCAGATGGTTGGGTGGCAGCCTGCTGTGCAGAGCAGGTTCAGGGGAGGCGGCTGGGGGATATCTCTGGATACAAGGGGGGTGCAGCACCTCAGGGGGTTGCGAATCCGCCCCCGGGTGCACGCACACATTGCCCCTGACCCAATCAAGAATTTGTAGGCCACTGGGGTGGGTGGCGAAAGGCCACTGTCCCTTTAGGAACTGGCTCTCTGCAGCCGGCCTGGCCCAGGGCATTGGGGAAACAGGCAGCAGGGACTGGGGAGTAACAGAGCCTCAGCCGCGAGGTGTCCTGGGGAGGGGGGGCACATGGTGTCCGAGCTACCTGAAAGACCCCAGATGCTCCACCTTTACTCATGCCCAGGAGCACTGTTGAAAATCAGTGGTGCTGCTGCTGAACTGAATCCAGGTATTGCTGCTGTGTAAAGCAGAACATGGCTCTCACCAGGGCTTATGCACCATTCATTGGTACACATGCACCATCCTCCCTTTGCAGAAAATCCATGGATTTCGTTATAAAAAATCAGCCAAGAGTCGGGAAATTGTCTACCCCCAAAACCGCCCTGCTGCTGCGTCTGGCATCAGCAATCTTAGCAGATGTAGCTCTTGATTTTGTGTTGCAGTGCACTTCCTTCTGTCCTTTGCAGCCTGGGCACCAGGGCTGGCATAGCCCCCCCAGCATGGGAGTGCCAGGGGGGCTGCTGCTGGGGATCTGGCTGACTGGCTGGGAAGTGCGGTAGATTAGGCAGATCAGACACCGATAGGACCCAGCGAGATGATAAAGAGGCAAATCTCTGCCCGGTCCATGAGAGACAGGCAATTACAAAAGGCATCAGATGCCAGGCAAACACGTCCATGTTACCTGCTTCCCAGCTGCAGCGACCCTGGGGCAGGCTCCTGAGCAAGTCAGGGCTGTTCTGCTCTGCCCCAGACAGACCCACAGAGCTGGACCGGTCCCCATGATTGATGAAGTCAGCTCCAAGAGCCGCCATCATCACAGATGACCACTTCAGTGATCCCCACCCACGCACTTCCTGCCTCCCTCCCAAGTTCTGTCCCGCTGGTCGCCCTGCCACCACCCACCACCCACACTCCTTTTACAGCGAGAAAACAATGTCTTACGTAGCGATGCTATAACTGGAACTACAGACAAAAAAGCTGCTCGTCGGTGTCTTCATCTCCTCCAGCCTGCTCTGTGTCTGTGGTCTTTCTTGTCTCACTGTGATACATTCCCTTGTTGAACCGCTGAAGCATATCTTGGGTTGGGACAAAACCTTTACAACAAATACCCAGTCGCCTTAACCCACGACGGATACGTAGTACACTGCTCAGAGTCTGTTGACCCATCCTGTTCCGACATTTTGACTTAACGATGTTCAATTGAGAGAACTCATCGTCCTCCTCAGCATTACTCAGAGGCATATCAAGTAGGCAAAGTGCATAGAGGGCTAGCTCTTTACAGCTTCGTGCACCCCTACAGACTTCAAAGTTGTATGCCTCTGCCCAGAACTGGTCTGTCTTTCTGTCATCCGTGTTCTTCCATTTTTGACAGCTGATGGATTGATTCTGGGCATCCAAGACCCCCAGGTCACCTTTGAAAAGTTCCAGCAGAGCGAGGGAGTGTAGCTGAGGTTTTCCCTGTCCCTGAGAAAGAATAACTGAGTGACTGAACGCTGACATTGAGTTCCACAAGCTAATGCTGGCTGGAAGTCTCAACTGCCCTTGTTCTGCAGCTTCAACAAAGATTTGTCGGCATCTCTCCTTCATTTTATGTTCAACAGCTTTGTCCAGCTTCGCATCTTTTACAGCCATGCTGGAGGTTGGGCTGGAATTAACAGCCGGTGGGTGGAAGTAGCTGGCTGGGTCATTCAAATTTACTTCCATGAGTTTAGCATCAGATGCAGGAATCCTGTGTGGGATCAACACTCTTGAGACAAGGGAACGGAAGGAAGACCAGAGGGAGTCTAGCATTTTGAGGCATTACCTCCAGATTGCAGTTGGAACAGTTTGTTGATTCTTGAATATTCAGCCAGAATTGGTGTTAGGAACTGTAAACGGAGTTTATTCACAGGATTGCAATACCGCTGATACAGGGTGTTTGCCTCGTAGCATCGTTCTTTATCTTTGCTCAGGGCAAAATGCAATTGTAACTCATCCCACTGATCCAGAACACAAACACAGCAATCGTGAATTGCGAGCCATCTCATACTCGAGAGCGGCATGAGTTTCAGTGGCGTCTTATTATGACTGATCACTTGGTATACTTGAATATAGTCACGCTGCCTCTGGGAGCTGTGAGAGAAGCAGGTGTAGGAATGTCTCACTACACAGCCTATATTGGGTGGCAGTGTGGCTACAGTGTTACTGGCACACAGCTGGGCTGAGTGACAGACACATGTTATCAGAGTGAGCTGCTGATTCCTTTCCAGTAGATGTGTATGCACAGACTTGTTCTTCCCAACCGCGATGCTACAGCCATCAGTTCCAATCCCAATACACCGACTAAAATCCAGAGCAGTACTCTCAAGAACCGGAATCAGTGCTGTGCCAATTGCTTCTGATGTTTCACCTTGCAAACTCATTGGTCCCAAAAATGCAGATCCTATTTCGTTGAGGGAGGTGCTGAAGTACCGCTCTCCTGTGCGAAGCTGCTTTACTGTGGTGACGTCTGTGCTCTCATCTATAACTAGTGAACACAGGGACTCACCAACATCTTTTATGGGGTCTGAAAACATGCAGGGAGAAACAACGTTCATTATTAATGCTCTGCATTTATAGCTCTGTCCAAAGCCGTTCTGCAAAGTTCCCGAGCTGCTCCACAGAACTAAACACTGAGTGCCAGGCAATGTAGCAGGCCAGACTGAACTCCGCTTCGTGCATCGTGGGTGCAGGTTTTGAGACAGTAACTCAATGATCTGTCATCATGCACATTTCTCTTATGTTTCTCAGTCCTTGCATGGTGCAAAAGGTGCATGATGGGCCCGAATCATGGCTTTGCAGAAAACTTTGCTCTCATCGGTGACCACAGGCTTTATCCAATCTTGCAACTCCTTCTCTTCCTCCCCAGACTTCCTGTATTTCATTCCATAATTTGCCCAGTTGGATATCTTCTTCATCATGATTTGCTTTCACTGGCGGACTCTGGCTGATCCTCAAAATGGCAGACAGGTGAGGCAAAATTGGAAGGGAACATGATAAGAAATGTGTTAGGTGGATGGGCCAGGCTCAGAAGCTTCCTGATTTATTCCTCCGCACCCGGCTCCCACACCGACAGCAAGAAGTGCACCATGCAGCAGCATCTGCGTGCGCCCTCCCCTCCACCCACCGAGGCTGCAGGGAGCTCAGCGGGGGAGTACTGTGGAACTGGCATCTATCTTCCCCCCCACACATACACACCTTTTCATAGAGACCAACATAGAAAAGGAATAAAAACCCCAAGGTCTGAGACCTAATAAGTTTGTGGACACATGCAGGTTGGGATGGGCCTGTGTGAGGGTGTGTGCACCCGCAGGTGTACGACTGGGTAGGCATGAGTGCGTGTGTGAGCAGGGGCTCACTGAGCTACAGGCTACAGCAGGTAAAATTGAGGTGGTGAATTGAACAGGAAAACCCTCAGCATGCAGAACACTTTAGTGGGCCTGCTGGAAGAAGTGGCTGCATCTCAGCCCATGTGCAGAGGGACAGGCCAAGCCGGACCGGGCGGCGGTCTGCAGTGAGGGGAGTGAGTGACTGAGCAGGGCCCCTGCCCTGAAGCCCGTTCGAATGCAGGGGAGGGGAGATACGCCCCTGGCAGCCCTGTCCATCACAATTTGTTATCCCCCCACCAGCCCAGAAGAGGAGGAAAGGTAGAAGTACAACGCTATGCAGGCTATCCATCCATCACTATTTGTTTTGCTGCCCAGTGCAGCCAGGGGATGGGGAAAGATACAAGTCAGAAAAAGCTAAGAGGTAGTAAGTCATGCTGGGAATGCTACCTGCAGTGTAGACTAAAGGATGAGGAATTGGCTGTGAGGGGAGGTTTGACACGCTGTGCCCCATGCTACCACCTTATGATGTGATTTGTGTATCATTCATGCTCACCCTAACAGTGTAACTGTGTGATGCACAGTGTGTCATGTGCGGTGTTTTTTGATGCTCATGACACACTGAGCATGGCCTGGTGCAAGTGCTGGAGCATCCAACTAGGGGGCCGTGCTTCTCTTGACATGCTGCTCACAAACAGGGAAGATTTGGTAGGGGAAGTAGAAGTGGGTGGTAACCTAGGCAGCAGTGACCATGAGATGGTCGAGTTCAGGATCCTGACAAAAGGAAGAAAGGAGAAGAGCAGGATACGGACCATGGACTTCAAAAAAGCAGACTATGACTCCCTCAGGGAGCTGATGGACAGGATCCCTTGGGAGGCTAATATGAGGGGGAAAGAATCCAAGAGAGCTGGCTATATTTTAAAGAAACCTTATTGAGGGCATAGGAACAAACCATCCGGATATGCAGAAAGAATAGCAAATATGGTAGGCGTCCAGCTTGGCTTAACAAAGAAGTCTTTGGTGAACTTAAACACAAAAAAGAAGCTTTCAAGACGTGGAAGCTTGGTCAGATGACTAGGGAGGATTATAAAAATACTGCTCGAATATGCAGGAATGAAATCAGGAAGGCCAAAGCACAATTAGTTTTACAGCTAGCAAGGGACGTGAAGGTGAACAAGAAGGGTTTCTACAGGTATGTTACCAACAAGAGGAAGATTAGGGAAAGTGTGGGCCCCTTACAGAATGGGGGAGACAACCTAGTGACAGAGGATGTGGAGAAAGCGGAGGTACTCAATGCCTTTTTTGCCTCTGTCTTCACAGACAAGGTCAGTTCCCAGACTACTGCACTGGGTGGCACAGAATGGGAAGGAGGTGAACATCCCGCAGTGCTAAAGGAACAGGTCCAAGACTATTTAGAAAGATTGGACATACACAAGTCCATGGGGCCGGATGCAATGCACCTGAGGGTGCTGAGGGAGTTGGCTGAGGTGATTTCAGAGCCATTGGCTATTATTTTTGAAAGCTTGTGGCAACAGGGGGAGGTCCCTGAGGACTGGAATAAAGCAAATATAGTGCCCATCTTCAAGAAAGGGAGGAAAGAGGAACCGGGGAACTACAGACCTGTCAGCCTCACCTCAATCACTGGAAAAATCACGGAGCAGGTCCTCAAGGAATCCATTTTAAGGCACTTGAAAGAGAGGAAGGTGATCAGGAACAGTCAACACGGATTCACCAGGGGAAAGTCATGCCTGACCAACCTGATTGCTTTCTATGATGAGGTGACTGGCTCTGTGGATGTGGGGACAGCAGTGGACGTGGTATACCTTGACTTTAGCAAAGCTTTTGATACGGTCTCTCACAGTATTCTTATCAGAAAGTTAAGGAAGTATGAGTTGGATGAATGGACTATAAAATGGATAGAGAACTAGCTAGAGCATAGGGCTCAATGAGCAGTGATCAATGGCTCCATGTCTAGCTGGCAGCCGGTCACAAGCGGAGTGCCCCAGGGGTTGGTCCTGGGGCCAGTTTTGTTCAACATCTTCATTAATGATCTGGAGGATGGTGTAGATTGCACCCTCAGCAAGTTTGCAGATGACACTAAGCTGGGGTGAGTGGTAGATACCCTGGAAGGTAGGGATAGGATACAGAAGGACCTAAACAAACTGGAGGATTGGGCCAAAAGAAATCTGATGAGGTTCAACAAGGACAAGTGCAGAATCCTGCACTTAGGATGAAACCCATGCACACCTACAAACTGGGGACAGACAAGTTAGGCAGCAGTTCTGCAGAAAAAGACCTGGGGGTAACAGTGGATAAGAAGCTGAATATGAGTCAGCAGTGTGCCGTGATTGCCAAGACGGCAAATAGCATATTGGGCTGCATTAGTAGGAGCATTGCCAGCAGATCACGGGAAGTGATCATTCCCCTCTATTCGGCATTGGTGAGGCCGCATTTAGAATCATAGAATCATAGAATATTAGAGTTAGAAGAGACCTCAGGAGGTCATCTAGTCCAACCCCCTGCTCAAAGCAGGACTAACCTCAGCTATATCATCCCAACCAGGGCTTTGTCAAGCCTCATCTTAAAAACCTCTAAGGATGGAGATTCCACCACCTCCCTAGGTAACCCATTCCAGTGCTTCACCACCCTCCTAGTAAAAATCTTTTTCCTAATGTCCAACCTAGACCTCCCGCCCTGCAACTTGAGACCGTTGCTCCTTGTTCTGTCATCTACCACCACCGAGAACAGCCTAGCCCCATCCTCCCTGGAACCCCCTTTCAGGTAGTTAAAGGCCGCTATCAAATCCCCCCTCACTCTTCTCTTTTGCAGACTAAACAAACCTAGTTCTCTCAGCTTCTCCTCATAAGTCCTGTGCTCCAGCCCCCTAATCATTTTTGTTGCCCTCCGCTGGACTCTCTCCAACTTGTCCACATCCTTTTTGTAGTGGGGGGCCCAAAACTGGACACAATATTCTAAATGCGGCCTCACCAATGCCGAATAGAGGGGAATAATCACTTCCCGTGACCTGCTGGCAATGCCCCTCCTAATGCAGCCCAATATGCTATTAGCCTTCTTGACAACCTGGGCAGCTGGCTACCTTTTATAAGGCTGGGGCAGTTTCCCCGCCCCTGCACTTCCCCCTCAAAGCCCCGCCCCCGCAATTAACCCCACCTGGATACAATCAATCACTCAAACAGACAAACCCCCAACTGCCAAAATGGTCCCTGTAACTTCACCAGTCACAAGCACCCACCCACAGTCAGCTGTAACTTGCACCAGTCACACACCTGGTCTCTCAGATACTCCCCCCTCTAGCACAGCACACCCAACACCGCTCCCCTCACTTAGCACTCACCTGGGACAGATCCCAGGCAAACTCCCTCCTTCTCCTTCTGTTAGCCGCCCCTCTGTTCGCTGTTGTCAAGAAGGCTAATAGCATATTGGGCTGCATTAGGAGGGGCATTGCCAGCAGGTCACGGGAAGTGATTATTCCCCTCTATTCGGCATTGGTGAGGCCGCATTTAGAATATTGTGTCCAGTTTTGGGCCCCCGCTACAAAAAGTATGTAGACAAGTTGGAGAGAGTCCAGCGGAGGGCAACAAAAATGATTAGGGGGATGGAGCACAGGACTTATGAGGAGAGGCTGAGGGAACTGGGCTTGTTCAGTTTGCAAAAAAGAAGAATGAGGGGGGATTTGATTGCAGCCTTTAACTACCTGAAAGGGAGTTCCAGGGAGATGGGGCTAGGCTGTTCTCGGTGGTGGCAGATGAAAGAACAAGGAGCAACGGTCTCAAGTTGCAGTTGGGAAGGTCTAGGTTGGACATTAGGAAAAAGTTTTTCACTAGGAGGGTGGTGAAGCACTGGAATGGGTTACCTAGGGAGGTGGTGGAATCTCCATCTTTAGAGGTTTTTAAGCTGAGGCTTGACAAAGCCCTGGCTGGGATGATATAGCTGAAGTTAGTCCTGCTTTGAGCAGGGGGTTGGACTAGATGACCTCTGAGGTCCCTTCCAACTCTAATATTCTGTGATTCTATGATTCTATGATTCTAAAACAATATTCCCTAAATATTACTAACATAATACAAGCACACCCACAAGCATAAGCCAAAAATAAATTAAATTGTGGCCAAGTAAATGCCTGTGTTCTTATTATAAAACCTAATCCACCACCCCAAAAACAATACAAATACGCAAAAAAGCTAAAAAAAAAAAAAATAATGTTACCCACAATTACTGCTTTCTTGCAGCAAAAAATATTAATAAAAACGAATAGCATAAACAACCCCACATATAAGCAGTCTGTAAAGCAAACAAAAAACCTAATGACTTACAGTAAATTACAAAGCTTTAGATACATATACATCTAAAACAGCGCCTGTAAAAGCCAAATTACCAAAAATAATGACTGCAATAAATATAAAAACTAAATAGTTTTCAATATTAAATATATCAAATGCATTCTTTGCTATTCCTCTGCATCCTGACTGCTAATATAAATTTACTTTTACCTACAAAAGCCATCAACTGACTTTCACATGTGTTCCACAAAGGCTACACTGCTCCCCCATAATATGCCATGCCCATGTTATTAAATTATAAAATAGGCGCACAGCACCAATAAATGCTTTCTCATTTAAACTGTAACCCAAAAAGTCCAGCTGCTTTTGCTCAATAAAATAATCTTCCTAATTAAGCCAGCAGGCTTCCAAATTAATTTTAAAAAGCCCATTTGTGTCAACAAAAGGTCCAATACCTAAGTTCAATATTAAAACAAAATCAATTATTCCTAATCAACAAAAAATAAAATTTGTGAACTGCTAACACCAACTAATGTCTCTACATTACGTTGTTTCTTAAGTCTTACAAAATGGCTCCGCAACCATATAAAAAATTTTGCCTTAAAAGTACAGCCACTGTATCAGCTACTAAAAAAAAATACCCTAAAAATAAAGCCCAAAACAAAATCAAACCCTGTTAAAATTACAACAAACAATAATCTTCACCCCTGCACTAACATCCTAAATAACACTAAATCATTTGTGTTACAATTAACTCATTCCCCCACCCCCCAATAAAAACTATTTAAAACCAAAAAAACCCAAAAAACATCTAATCAAAAGTCAGTGGCATTTGTCTCTCAAATACTAAAAAAAAAAAAAAAAAAAAATCACCTTTTCCCCTTATAAAAAAAATATTAACATTAATATAAGCCTTGGGGGACTAGCAATACCTTTCAAGTTCTGCCCCAATTATTTTGTAAACAACCCAGACCCCTTTTAAATGCAGAATATCTAAAAAAAAAATAAAAAAATAAAAAAATATATATCCAACCTGAATTAACGAAATAAACCATAACTTTAATAAATAAAAATATAAAAATCCAACCACCTACAACTTTCAACCAAACCCCATAATTGTCCACTCCCTCTAATAAAACTAACCCTTCCTAATACAAAACCAATACAATTTACTAACAAAAAAAAAAATTAGAAAATACCACAATACAATTCCTTTATTATACCATATAATTTTACAAACCACTAAAAAACAACAAATATAAAAATTAAATATATATAATAAATAATTAATACTAATTAAAACCTATGAATCTCACTTTTGTTTTATGTTTTATTTATAAATAAATATCACATAAATCCACAACACACAAAACCACAAAATCAAAATATACAATATAAAATTATATAATTTTATTTTTATTTTCCTATATATATTTGCTATACTATATTAATATAAACAAAAAAAATGCAATCTCAAACAAATATTATAAAATAATAACCATGCCCACTACCGTGTAGCTAAAACAACCTTTAAAACTTAAACTAATAACTTTTTGTAATTTTGAAAGACAACTCACAATTAATATCACCAAAATATATACCCCCCAAAAAAACTAGCCTAAATAATTTTGTTTATTTATACAAAGTAAATTAAACCAAACCCCCCCCAAAATACACTATTATAATATCAAAATGAGTCTAAAATAATTTTCAACATAACCAATTTTAACTATTACTACATAAAAATATTCCATCTAATAAAAGAAAAACAACTATTACTAAACTAAAAATGTACTATCCACAATAAATTTTAATAAATCCCTCTGCAAATGCAATATACATAAACACCTATCTAAATATAATTATACATTGTACTCCCAAGCCAAAAAAAATTACATTATTAAAAACTTAATATTAAAAATATTTAAAAACCAAATACTAAAACCACCAAAACTACACCTTATAAAAAGACATATAAACATACAAATTATTAACATATCCTGCTTACATCCCCATTGTGCATCGTTTATAACACCCCAATACAAAATACTACACTAAATAACACTAAATAAACACCACACAACACTAACACTCATGCACGTCCCAAGCAAAACATTAAAAAAATATTTTAAAAAAAATATAACAACAAAAATACTAAATACATTTTTTTAACAAACAAATTAAATGTCCTAAGCAAAAATCATAAAACCCTATCAAATCCCGTAATACATACACATTCAACCTTAAAATATAAAAAAAATTACCTAATGAATTAATACCCTAAAAAATAAATAAAAAACCACACAAAACATCACAAACCTCACAAAATTATAATAAATGCTGCCTCTAAAACTTTAAATTACATACAAACACAGCTTTAAATTCAAAAAATAAATCAAAATATCATCCAACAAAAACTTAATAAAATCCTGCCTAATAAAATAAAAAAATTAATTTAAAATACCACCCAAAAAAAACTCTTAAATCATTAATGAAAATATTAAATTTCACAATAAATACCCAAACTCAATTACAGCATATATAACATCATCTACTGCTCACATATAAACATACACAAAATAATCCCCCTAAACCTTAATATAAAAACTAAAATACTATAACCTATTAAACACCTAAGATAAAAATTAAAAAAATCTCAATTAATTAATTTACAGAACTACACAAATAAAACCATATTAAAATCAAAATTAAAATATATTTATAAAAAACCACTAACACAATTTACATACCCTCTTAAAAATAAATTAAATATATAAAATTATCAATATACTTTATTACCTAATAACAACTGAATTTGTTAGTCTTTAAAGTCCTACAGAACTCTCGTTGTTTTTGCTGTATACAGACTAACACGGCTACCCCTCTGGAATTAATTCTATTATATACATTAAACAAAATTATATTCATAAAAATATTAATCCTACCTAAAACAAATATTACTACAATATTACTAGAGTAAAATTATATAATATAATTTATAAAATATTTAAAACTATATTTTAATCATTAATAATAAATATTAATATTATAACATATATTTAACCTATAATATTAAAAACCACTAATTTAATACAACATATATGAACACATTCAAACATAATAACCCTACTTATACAAATTCAAAAACAATTAAAAACTATAAATTTAGTAATCAAACCTAATAAAACTAAAATAATCAAAATCCTAAATACTACAAAAACTACTACAAAACACAATTAATAAAAAACTATTAAAAGAAACATTCATGAATTGTTTTCTATGATATGAAAAAGTGATGCTAAATGGGATACTCTCATCCACTTCTGTCTGAAAACATGAATGGAAAGCGATAACACCTTCACTTTGTGCATTTGACAGCACTTTATGTATAATCACTTTCCCAGCCTGCTCCTGTAAAGATTTACACCCATTGACTTGAGCGGTACTATGCATGGGCAGTATTAGGCATTCAAATGCTCAGTTTGGCTGCAGATTTTCAAAGGTAATTAAGTGGTGCAATGCAGAGTTCAGCAACACCTAATACCTTTACAAATCTTGGCTTTTCCATTTCCGTTTGCATGATGCTTCCACAGCAAGAGAGGAAAGAGAAACAAAAACACCCCAAAATCCAAGAAAATATGATTGCAGTAATTCTACTTACAGAACTTCTCTTGGGTGTAAATAGAGATTTGTAGTTAGAATCACGGAGGACCATTTTGTTCTTGGTTTGGGAGACGGGCTTTCAATTATTTCAGTGTGTGGCAATTTTTCATGCTATTTAATCTGAAGCTGTTAATCAAATGGTTTTAGTTAAAGTATTAAAGTGATAGAAAACGATAATGTATCTTACTTTTAAGATTCCATCATCAAGGAAAAACAGAATAGGAGCTGTTAGCTGGCCTGCCTCTTCAATATCTTGGTGCTTTTAAAGGGATCCAGTAAATCTTTTGATTAAATAAAGGACATTTCTGGCAGACAGAACTGTCAAGTGTGCATGTAAGTTAAACTATGTGTAGATCCTCTAAAAATCAATAACATAAAAATAATTCATATTTCGGTGGAGATATACACAGAATTGATCATGGCAACTGGTATTCACAGCTAATAAAACAGTACAAGATTTTGTAATAAAAACTAATATCTATACATTGGTTTTCCTGGGAAATAGTTGTTTAGTGGCGCTAGTAAAAAAAAAATCCCAGTAAATTTTGTTTTCGACATTATTTGTAATTTTGTGTTGGCTTTAACGTTTGGAAATTGCAAATCAGTTCCTGAAAAAAATTCACTGGCTTTATGGGCTCGTTGAAAACATGGAAATTTTGGATGAAAACCTGCACAAAAGGTTTTTGGAATTATCCCGTGGGAAATTAGTTTTTTTCATGAAAATGTTCATTGAAAGCTCAAATTTAAAGAAAAGGTCACCTCGTTGTGCTGTTCAGCTCTGGGAAGGTGAGCACAGCGCCCTGCACCAGACAGCAGGCAGCACATGTAGCTCTGGTGTAAATGAGCCTCACTTTGGACTGAATTTCACCATGTTCGCACTTTTGGAACCTACCTGGCTAAGCTGTGACGACAACACTTTCCTGCCCATAGCACCCCCCCCCCCCGTAGCGCACACACTGTATGTGCGCGTGGGCAGGGCTGAGGGGCTGCAGCAGAACCAGGCTCTGGGCAGCCTGACGGGTGCAGCTCGCAGAGCCCAGCTGAGCAGCTCCTAGAACTCGGTGCAAGCGCTGGGTCACGGGGCAGCCCCGTCTCCGGCTTTTCCCACGGCAGCACAACGCGTCTCTGCTGCCACTTTGCCGTGAGTCGCAGGAGGCTCCGGTCCGAGTCCGGGCAGGAAGAAGCTGAGTGGGGCCGCCCAGACCGTGGGGTGACAGGCGCTGCCCAGCATTCTATAGACTCCCCTCTATCAATGGGTCCCCCACACCCCACAGTACCCCCTGACAGGAACACCCATGGGATCACCCCGCCCACCCTAGATCCCCCCAGCCAGGGACCCCCTTCCCTCCATTGGACCCTCCCTCCACCCCATAGACCCCTTCTATCCAATGGGGCCCCCCAACTCTCCCATGGGACTGCCACAGTACCCTCCTGCCAGAAACCCTCAAGGAATCACCCACCCCCCAAAATCCCCCAGACAGGGGCCCCCTGCCCTCCATGGGACCCCTAGCCCCTGACAGTACCCCCTGACAGGAATCCTAATGGGATCATCGAGCCCCCCTCCCAGATGCCTGAGTCAGGGACCACTGCCCTCCATGGGACATCTCCTCACTCCTCATCAGCCTCCCAGCCCCCCATTGGACACCAAGAGTGCCCCCCCCCAAGATCCCCCAGCCAGGGAACCCCTTCCCTCCATTGGACCCTCCCTCCACCCCATAGACCCTCTTCTATTCAATGGGCTCCCCTAGCCCCTGACAGTACCCCCTGACAGGAACCCCCATGGGATCACTCAGCCCCCCCAAGATCCCCCTGCTGTCCATGGGATCCCCCCATCCCTATAGACTCCCATCTAGCCATAGGGACCCTCAGCCCCCATGGTACCCCCCTGCAAGGAACCCCCATGGGATCATCCTAGTCCCCCAATATTTCCCTGCTCTCCATGGGCTCCCCGATACCCCATAGACTCCTGTCTAGCCAATGGGCCACCCAGGCCCCCACAGTAGCCCCCTGCAAGGAACTCCCATGGGATTACCCTGGCCCCCAAGATCCGCCTGCCCTCCATAGGACTCCCCTCCATCCCATAGACCCCCCTGTATCCAGTGGGTCCCCCCAACCCCCATGGGACCCTCACAGTACCCCCTGCCAGGAACCCCCATGAAGTCACCCAGCCCCCCCCCCCCCAAGATCCCCCAGGCAGGGACCCTCCTCCACCCTATAGCCCACTCCTCTATCATATGGGCTTCCCCATTCCCCCCAAGATGCCCGAGCCATGGACTGACTTTCCTCCGCTGGACACCTCTTCACCCCATAGACTCCTCTCTATCCAATGAGCCCCCCATCGGACCCTGAGAGTACCCCCCTGCCAGGAGCCCGCATGGGATCATCCAGCCTCCCCATTATCCCCCAGCCAGGGATCCCCTGACCTTCATTGGACCCCCCTCCACCCCATAGACCCCCCCTGTGTCCAATGGGCCATCCCAGCCCCCCATGGTACGTCCCTTCCAGGAACCCCCATTCTGATCACTCATCCCTCCCCAAGGTCCCGCAGCCAGGGACCCCCTACCCTCCATGGGATCCCCCTCCACCACATTGACCCCCCTCTATCCAATGGGTCCCTCAGGCCCCCACAGTTCCCCCCTGCCAGGAACCCCTATGGGATCACCGAGCCCTCCAAGATTCCCCAGCCATGGACCCCTGCCCTCCATGGGATCCCCCTCCACACCATAGCCCCCCCTCTATCCACTGGGCCCTCAATCCCTCCATGGTACTGCCCTGACAGGAACCCCCGATGGATCATCCAGCCCCCCAATATCCCCCAGCAAAGGAGCCTCCTCCACCCCATAGCCCCCTCCTCTATTCAATGGATCCCCCCAAGACCTCTCAGTCAGCGATCCCCTGCCCTCCATGGGATCTCCCCCTCCAACCCATAGACCCCCAGCTGCCAGGGGATCCCTGACTAAGGACCCCCCCACACACACACAGGACTCCCTTTCCCTCCATAGACCCCACCAGACCCTGTCCACCCCATAGATCAGTGGATCTTCACTCAAACATATTAAAAATAAAAATGTGTTTCTTCCATAGCCAATTGGCTTCAGTTTTTTCCACTTGAACCAAGTCACCGCTCTTAAGTTGCCCTATGATGTGCTGCGCATAGCTTTGGGGTCCAGCCTGTTGTGTAAAGGGAGCAGCTGGAGACTCAGCAGAGGCAGAGCTTTGCCCCCAGCTGGCAGGGTTATTCGAGCATTGCTCCAAGGGTTGGGTGACAGTGACTGTTTGCAATGACGTTACGTTGCACGGACATTCGGGCTTTTCGTTCTCTGCTCCCTCTCTCCACTCCAGGGTGAGTGGAGATATTCACTCCACGTGCAGGTGTTTAATGTAGGTCAGTTTAGCCGAAATCCCGCATCTTGCCAATCTCAGGACTCCCCTGCAGCTCAGCACCGCGCGGGGCGGGAGAGCCGAGGCCGACAGCTGAGTGATGGCAGCCATGGGCGGGAGGGATGGCGGGAGAAGCGCTGAGCTCTGCCTCCAGGTGACCTGCAGCGGCCTTGCCTCCTGCTGGTGTCCATCCCCCTCCCACGTGAAGTGGGGCGAGCAGCAGGCGGGGGGAGGCAGCGACGCCACTGAAAGGCAACGCCACTGCTCCCCCAAAGTCACCGGGAGGCAAAGAGGCGCCTCTCCCGCCCCTGTGGCCACGGCTCCCAGCGGTAGCTCAGCTGCTGGCCTCGGCTCCCAGTGCCCTGTGCGGTGCGACCTGCCCACTGGGCATTGACCGGGAGCGTGGAGAGCAGAGGGGGCGGCTCTTCCCCCTGTCCTTGGGCTGCGGGGCTGCGCTGCCCACGTGGGGAACCCCTCCTGGCCCCAATGTTCCAGGGGAGTCAGTCCATTAGTTGGGGAGCCGCACGTAGGGTTGATGGGAGCCGCCATTGGCTCCCAGACCTGGCAGTGAAGAACACTGCCATGGATCCCCAGCTCCCACGGGACCATAGATTCCCCCTCTACCCACTAGATTCCCATGGGACCCCCCAGCGAGAGACCCTCAGCCCCCATGGGAACTTCTTTCACCCCATAGACACCCAATGAAACTGCAGACCTGTTGCCTCCCATGAGAAGTTGAAGTTGCTCCCAGCCCCTGAGACCCCTCCAACCAGAAAACTCCTTGCCCTCCATGGGAACCCCCCCCCTTCCAGCTTCATAGACTGCCCTCCTCCTGCCCCACCTAGCCAGGACACCTCCTCCCACAAACAACCCATCTGCTGCCCCCCCAGGAACTCCCCTCCATCCCCCACAGGGAACGCCCTATCCCACCAGTGATTCCCCCTGCCACCCTCCAAATCCTACACACACTCAGACCCTCTTCTCACCCCACAAAGCCCCCCAAATTCACATGCCTCACACAGACCACCACCCCCTCTCTACAGACACCCCTCCCACCCCATAGACCCCCACCCCCTCCGAATTCTGTCCCCTGTTGGAGGGGATGGTGCATCTCTGTCTCTGAGTCCCTTTTCTGCTCCCCCCGCAGCTGCCCCGTGCCCAGCGAGCCCATCCTCACGGAGCCCTTCCTTTCCCCAATGGAACAGGAAGGATGGAGATTGGAGACAGACAGGGAGGGAGGGAGGACAGACACAGGTGGGGGGCAGCAGGCAGATCGGCTGGCTAGCTGTGTGGACTGGGTGAGGACAGGGGACAGTCCATACGGACGGAGGAAAACTGAGAGACACCTCACAGCTGGGGTGGGGTGCAGGGGGCTGTTTATATGGGGACCCCCCCAGCCACATCTGGGAAATTTAGTAGTTTTCCTGTCTACATTTATTTACATTTTCTCGTGTAACTTCTACAAATTGAAAATACCGTGTTTCTGGAACAAAAGACAAAAAACAAATCAATTAAGTATTAATGATATTCTTGTTGCATATTCAAAAGGTCTTTGAAAGCATTTCTTCTCCTTTTTCCCTTTTGACCATCTCAACCTGCAAAACTCTTAACTGACACTTCAACTCACACACCTCTAAAAAGATAAAACAACATTGAAACTCACTTGCTTTGGGAAAGCAATAGAGCACTTGAACCCAATAAGCCTCAATGTGGAACTGCATGCAAATTGTGTTTGGATTATCTCTTGCACTTTTTTCCATTTGAATTGATCTTGCATTCATTTTGCCAGGAGGCTTTGGGAGGCTACAGATGTTGCCCTGTGTTTAATAAATCCATGAGACAGATCTGAACAAATCACTTCAGATGGATTCTCTGCTCCGTTTGACGTCTAGATGTTATTCTTAGCTTGAGTCATCTCAAACCGCACTCTCAACTTCTAGGGATCCAATCTTTTGTGATCAAGACAGCCGCACCAAAGATCTCACTGCAGAGGGCCTGAGTCACCCAGTAGGAGGTAAGAGACGCACACTTGCACAACCGGGGACAGAGCAGCCTAACAGCATGAGCACCACGACTTCGCCGTATACCAAAGCAGCACCACACGGTCCCACTGAGATTTGAAGTCATATTGCACGATTCAGAGACCTGAGTGCTAATTGTTAGAGGATTGGACAAGCTGCCCTTCCCGTCTCTGCAGCCCTGAGGCATTCAGCTGGCAGGCTTGCACATGGAACTCACTGCTTCCTACTCTCTTGGGACTCTCTCCCCACCCCTGCTCTCCTTCTCCCCTCTGCTTTCCCCTTCCGTTTTCAGCATGTATATCCTCAGCATTTGCCTGGAGACAGAGATCGCGTTTTCTGTTTCACCCCATGGAAGTGGCCCCTATCCCTCTTCCTAAAGACTCAAGAGGTGAAAGGGGACTTTTCCAGGACCGACGAGCTGGGCAGAAGCTCTGCAGAAAAGGACCTGGGGGTAACAGTGGATAAAAAGCTGGATATGAGTCAGCAGTGTGCCCTGGTTGTCAAGAAGGCTAATGGCATATTGGGCTGCATTAGGAGGGGCATTGCCAGCAGGTCACGGGAAGTGATTATTCCCCTCTATTCGGCATTGGTGAGGCCGCATTTAGAATATTGTGTCCAGTTTTGGGCCCCCCACTACAAAAAGGATGTGGACAAGTTAGAGAGAGTGCAGCGGAGGGCAACCAAAATGATTAGGGGGCTGGAGCACAGGACTTATGAGGAGAGGCTGAGGGAACTGGGCTTGTTTAGTCTGCAAAAGAGAAGAATGAGGGGGGATTTGATAGCGGCCTTTAACTACCTGAAAGGGGGTTCCAGGGAGGATGGGGCTAGGCTGTTCTCGGTGGTGGCAGATGACAGAACAAGGAGCAACGGTCTCAAGTTGCAGGGCGGGAGGTCTAGGTTGGACATTAGGAAAAAGTTTTTTACTAGGAGGGTGGTGAAGCACTGGAATGGGTTACCTAGGGAGGTGGTGGAATCTCCATCCTTAGAGGTTTTTAAGCTGCGGCTTGACAAAGCCCTGGTTGGGATGATATAGCTGAGGTTAGTCCTGCTTTGAGCAGGGGGTTGGACTAGGTGACCTCCTGAGGTCCCTTCCAACTCTAATATTATATGATTCTATGATCAGGGAATTTGTGCATGGCTCTGGACACTGCCATGATTCCCAGGGCTGCTGCCACACCAGGCAAATTAAAAGGCGAACGTCCGGACAGGAGCTTGAAACCTGGACCCTCAGATTAAGAGAGTGATGCGCCGCTGACTTAACTACCCAGGCAGGCTCAAACCTGTACTCGCCGATGGGACACAAGAGGAAGCAGGCAGTCAAAAATGAGCAGAACCGTCCCAGGAAACCTCTCTTTTCCGTCCCATCCATTACCCATCAGCAGGATCTCTCCTTCTTGTCTCTCGTGTGCCTTGTACCCAGAGGTTCTCCACCTACACAGCCGGCCTGCCCATCCGCCCGCCCGCCCTCCCTCCTGCCTGCCTGCAGTACAACAATCCTCTGATGCTTAAGACTCCCTGCCTCTGATGTTCCCCTGCTGCAATCTCGACTGCTTTATTGCTTCATCACCCCAATCCCGCACTTCTAGATCTCATCTGTCTCTGCTCCGCTGGGAGAACCGCCACTTCTGGGTTGTGCACGTACAACCTCCAAAATGTGAGCTGCTCCCCACT
This sequence comes from Emydura macquarii macquarii, assembly GCF_026122565.2. Classification (NCBI taxonomy): domain Eukaryota; kingdom Metazoa; phylum Chordata; order Testudines; family Chelidae; genus Emydura; species Emydura macquarii. Next base: position 49,730 of record NW_027133395.1, read on the forward strand.
GAGTGAGAGAGTGTTCTACACAGCCACTTTTTGCATTAGTAACAGAATGACCCCATCTTCTACCCCCAGTCCCACATGCACAACTAGGAACCTCCATCTTACAATATTCAGTTATGCCCACTGAACAATGGAAGCTCAGATAGGTTTGTCAATTAAATAAAGAAATGATATGCACCAACCTTGTTAGTCCAAATGGAGTCTCCAACACACTTCAAACCAAATTAACTACTTTTGGTACAACAAACAAACCAATTTAATAATTGCAGAAGGATTTTTAATGATTTAGATGTCAAAGCACAACAAGTCAGATTTGGTACTTATCTCAAGTGCCTGTACACAAATGCAAGAAGCCTGGGAAACAAGCAGGAGGAACTGCAAGTCCTGGCACAGTCAAGAAACTACGACATGATTGGAATAACTGAGACTTGGTGGAGTAACTCACACGACTGGAGCACTGTCATGGATGGGTATAAACTGTTCAGGAAGGACAGGCAGGGGCGAAGGGGTGGTGGAGTTGCACTGTATGTAAGAGAGCACTATGATTGCTCTGAGCTCCAGTATGAAACTGGAGATAAGTCAGTTGAGTGTCCCTGGGTTAAGCTTAGAAGCAAGAACAATAAAGGTGACGTCGTGGTGGGTGTCTGTTACAGACCACCAGACCAGGAGGATGAGGTAGATGAGGCTTTCTTTACTCAACTAGGGAAAGTTTCCAGTTCACAGGACCTGGTTCTCATGGCGGACTTCAATCACCCTGACATCTGCTGGAAGAGCAATACAGCAGAGCACAAACAATCCAGGAAGTTTTTGGAGAGTGTCGCAGACAATTTCCTGGTGCAAGTGCTGGAGCAACCAACTACGGGCCACGCTTCTCTTGACCTGCTGCTCACAAACAGGGAAGATTTGGTAGGGGAAGTAGAAGTGGGTGGCAACGTAGGCAGCAGTGACCATGAGATGATCGAGTTCAGGATCCTGACAAAAGGAAGAAAGGAGAACAGCAGGATACGGACTATGGACTTCAGAAAAGCGGACTTTGACTCCCTCAGGGAACTGATGGGCAGGATTCCCTGGGAGGCTAATATGAGGGGGAAAGGAATCCAAGAGAGGTGGCTGTATTTTAAAGAGACCTTATTGAGGGCACAGGAGCAAACCATCCCGATGTGCAAAAAGAATAGCAAATATGGTAGGCGTCCAGCTTGGCTTAACAAAGAAGTCTTTGGTGAACTTAAACACAAAAAAGAAGCTTTCAAGACGTGGAAGCTTGGTCAGATGACTAGGGAGGATTATAAAAACACTGCTCGAATATGCAGGAATGAAATCAGGAAGGCCAAAGCACAATTGGAGTTGAAGCTAGCAAAGGATGTGAAAGGGAACAAGAAGGGTTTCTACAGGTATGTTGCCAACAAGAGGAAGATTCGGGAAAGTGTGGGCCCCTTAGAGAATGAGGGAGGCAACCTAGTGACAGAGGATGTGGAGAAAGCGGAGGTACTCAATGCCTTTTTTGCCTCTGTCTTCACAGACAAGATCAGCTCCCAGACTACCGTACTGGGTGGCACAGAATGGGAAGGAGGCGAATATCCCGCAGTGCTGAAGGAACAGGTCCAAGACTATTTAGAAGGATTGGACATACACAAGTCCATGGGGCCGGATGCAATGCACCCAAGGGTGCTGAGGGAATTGACTGAGGTAATTTCAGAGCCATTGGCTATTATCTTTGAAAGCTCGTGGCAACAGGGGGAGGTCCCTGAGGACTGGAAAAAAGAAAATATAGTGCCCATCTTCAAAAAAGGGAGGAAAGAGGATCCAGGGAACTACAGACCGGTCAGCCTCACTTCAATCCCTGGAAAAATCATGGAGCAGGTCCTTAAGGAATCCATTTTAAGGCACTTGGAAGAGAGGAAGGTGATCAGGGACAGTCAACACGGATTCACCAAGGAGAAGTCATGCCTGACCAACCTGATTGCTTTCTATGATGAGGTGACTGGCTCTGTGGATGTAGGGAAGGCGGTGGATGTGATATACCTTGACTTTGGCAAAGCTTTTGATACTGTCTCTCACAGTATTCTTATCAGCAAGTTAAAGAAGTATGAGTTGGATGAATGGACTATAAAATGGATAGAGAACTGGCTAAAGCATAGGGCTCAACGAGTAGTGATCAGTGGCTCCATGTCTAGTTGGCAGCCGGTCACAAGCGGAGTGCCCCAGGGGTTGGTCCTGGGGCCAGTTTTGTTCAACATCTTCATTAATGATCTGGAGGATGGGGTGGATTGCACCCTCAGCAAGTTTGCGGATGACACTAAGCTGCGGGGAGTGGTAGATACCCTGGAAGGTAGGGATAGGATACAGAAGGACTTAAACAAACTGGAGGATTGGGCCAAAAGAAATCTAATGAGGTTCAACAAAGAAAAGTGCAGAGTCCTCCACTTGGGAATGAAAAATCCCATGCACAACTATAGACTGGGGACCGATGAGCTAGGCAGCAGTTCTGCAGAAAAGGACCTGGGGGTAACCGTGGATAAAAAGCTGGATATGAGTCAGCAGTGTGTCCTGGTTGTCAAGAAAGCTAATAGCATATTGGGCTGCATTAGGAGGGGCATTGCCAGCAGGACGCGGGAAGTGATTATTCCCCTCTATTCGGCATTGGTGAGGCCGCATTTAGAGTATTGTGTCCAGTTTTGGGCCCCCCACTACAAAAAGGATGTAGACAAGTTGGAGAGAGTGCAGCGGAGGGCAACAAAATGATTAGGGGGCTGGAACACAGGACTTATGAGGAGAGGCTAAGGGAACTGGGCTTGTTTAGTCTGCAAAAGAGAAGAATGAGGGGTGATTTGATAGCAGCCTTTAACTACCTGAAAGGGGGTTCCAGGGAGGATGGGGCTAGGCTGTTCTCGGTGGTGGCAGATGACAGAACAAGGAGCAACAGTCTCAAGTTGCAGGGGGGAGGTCTAGGTTGGACATTAGGAAAAAGTTTTTCACTAGGAGGGTGATGAAGCACTGGAATGGGTTACCTAGGGAGGTGGTGGGTGGAATCTCCATCTTTAGAGGTTTTTAAGCTGAGGCTTGACTCAGCCCTGGCTGGGATGATATAGCTGAGGTTAGTCCTGCTTGAGCAGGGGTTGGACTAGATGACCTCCTGAGGTCCCTTCCAACTCTTATATTCTATGATTCTATGGTCAAGAGCAACACAAGCGAAATACAGTCGACGCTAAGTTGAGCACTTTCGGCAACCTTCTAAATTGAGGTGATTCCCACCACAGGATAACTGGGTTTGCTTCAGCCAGGCTCTTCCCCTTGGTCAGAACTTCAGTTGCTTGGTCGTGTGTATAGATGGAGGTGGACGAGAGAGAGCATGTCAAATGGCTTCGCTTTTTATAATGTTCCGTCTCCCCCTTGGGGCTTTGTCCCGCTCCCCCTCAGGATCAGGTGACAAAAAATGGATGGACTCATCCACTGAATGGACTCTTTCATGTCCGGAGTCAGTGAGCATTACTTCCTCAGTGTTCCAACCCTGTGAAGGCAAGGGAGGTGACTCGCTTGAGAGTCCAATTGAGCCTCCCTTGATGCCCTGGCCCGTCCTTTCTTCCTGGAAGGCTGAGCTGGGTTTGTGCTATTCAAGCCTTGAGGGGGTTTGAAATGCCCCTCTGCTTCTGGAGAGCTTTGCCTGGCTATGTTTCAGGACATGAGGCCTTGTCTTTGGGAATATTACATAGTGAGACCTCAGAACCATACACATGAAATTGCAACAAACATATTACTACGACTACCTCATGAGCATGCCATACACATCTTCTCTGATCTGTTTTGCATTAAACAATACTCAAGTGTACTGGAAGGGTGAATATGGGTGTGCAGGGCATCACACTCTCAAACTGCTACGGCCCTGCACCTGGCCTTGTAAAACTGAGCCTCACAGCTCCGTGGCAACTGTACTTCTTGTGCCCAAAAGGTCTCTGCTCCCACATGGAAGGACCCGAGAAACACACTCACCGCCTTTTTAAAGAAGCGCTTGGAGAGCTGCTCGGTTTCTGACCGCGTGGCCTAAGGGCTAAGGCGTCTGACTTCCAATCAGACGATGGAGTGTTTTAGTCCCTTCACGGTTGTCCTGGCTCATCTTTTCCTTTGGTTGAAAGCCTTCTTCCTTCAGTGCTGGTAGCTCTTCTCGGAGGCTCAGACCAATGCTCTGACTCCATCGAGAGCCCCTTCAAGTCATGCAGGCCATGCGGACGGACTATCGGCTTGAACACTGGGTGCTCCTTGATCTAGACTTTGCTCACCCCACCTTGCAAAAGAAAGTGGGCTAGCACCAGGGATGCTTTCACTCTTCAAATGTATGCATGTCCCCGTGCTTGGGTGGGCTTTTTACCCAGTGCCTTTGGAACCATGGCTATTTCTCCTCTTTCCACCAGCTGGGTTTAATCCTGTTGGGAGAAATCTTCTCGCCGACTCCCAGAAGCAGCATGTTGAGTGGGAATGGTAAGAGGGCGCGCCACGGGGCTGGCCCTGCTTTCCTACCTACCGCCTTCTGATTTTGGCGGCAGAGCCTCAGCAGCTTTCCCACACGCTGGTCTGCGGATGGCCTGCAGGGAGTGTTTGGCAAGCCAGGAGGTGGGGAGCAGACCAGCCCGTGGTCCTTGTAGTGGTCCTTAGGCCACAGGTAGCCATGGCCTTCCCTGCCTTTTGCCCCACCCTCGTTTGCGGTGCAGCTTTTAAGCCTTCCCTTGGAGCTGTCAGATCCAGCCACTCCTGCTCTAGGTGCTCAGGGGTGGTAAGGTGTGCTGGGCTGCAGCCTGGGTCTCTTGCTCTCTCCAGCCTTCCCCTGATTATTAAGTCTCGCCCTGGCACTCCTTCCGTTAAACAACGTGCGGGGAAGAGGAAACAAAAGCATGGTGGCAAGTGCAAGAGCCAAAGATTGCAGGCATCAGATGAAGGAGGCGATCCAATCGAGCTGTATGTGCACACACATGTGGTTCCTCTTCATATGGTAGGGCAGTTTGTGACAGAGGTGGTGTCCTAACAGGTTTCACTGCAATATCTTTCCCTTACAACACCAATGCCAAGTGGGCAAAGCGAGCATTAGGTACTGCCCATCCTTTACCCTATTGGACAACAAAAACTGAAGGGGTGTGTGGATGAGTGTAATATGATGGAGCTGAGGCCAATTAGAAAAGAAAAATGTTGAATGGTTGAGTTCACGGCCAACAAGTATCTCTGGTATCTCTGTGTTTGGAGTGTTCAATACAGGAGCCTTCACAATGGACTGTTTCAACTGGGATACTACTTCCGTGTGTTGCTCAGTCCATTCCCACTGAACATTCTTCCTCAACAGTTGGTACAAAGGACCTGAAATGGAAGCAAAATTGTGAATGAATCCCTGTGGTAACCAATTAAACCCAAAAAGGATCTTAAAGCTTTTGTGTGCTGTGGTAGGGGCAACATTTGTATTGCCTCCACTTTCTGTTGTGCTCTGATTCGACCCCATTTTGTCAAAGTGAGACCTAAGAAAGCGACTCAAGTAGTCCTTAACTGTGCCTTGATTACAGGATTACACTTCAAGCCTGCTTCCTTTAGAATCTGAAGTAGCTCCTCAAGTCTTTCCAGGTGCTCCTTCTTAGTACAAGCTGCTAAACAATTTCATCTACATAATGGAACAAAAAAGTTAGTTTAGAAAATCACGACAGTACCCACCTCATTTGCGCATGAAACAATGCCGGGGAATTTCTGTATCCCTGGGCAAATGATTCCAGGTATACTGGACCCCCTGGAAACTACATGCAAATCGGTACAGGGAAATAAGGGCTAATGGTAACCTCTAAAAGCTGTTACTGATATCGAGGACAGTAAACCATGCTGCTTCTGGATCAAAGGACTTGAGAAGGTCTGGCATCTTGGCCACTGCAGGGGCACAAGTAGGTGTCACTTCATTAAGACATCTGTAATCAATCGTGAGATGCCAGTAACCATCTGGTTTCCTAACAGGCCAAACAGGGTAATTGGCAATGGAAGCACATCTACGTAGTACTCCCTGTGTTAGTAAAGACTTAATAGTCTTTTCTATATATGGTTTGGCTTGATCTGGGTATGGATAATATTTCAGGGCTGGTACATCTCCTCCTTCTCCAACAATAGTGACTGCCATACAGCCACAATCATGTTTCAGTGTAGCAAAAGCATCTGCGTGCTTGTGAAGCAAAGCTTGTAACTCAGGTTGGTCTCTGTGGTTAGCCATTATTTTGTTCAGGTTATAGCCTTCTGGTTCTGATTCCTACACTGGAGACACCATGCCACATTCAGGCACGATCACCGGTGGGTAGTCATTTGCCTGCTCTGTAAGATACAACAACTGATTAACCAAGTCAATATTCTGCAGACAAGTAGTCCACGGCCATCCACAGCCTTCCACAAGTAGTCCACAGCGGTCTAATAGAGCTTCCAATTCACTGATTCGGTCAAAAGCCGACCACGATCTGTTCTATACTCATCCAGCAATCTTACACTGGCAGCTCCCCGTTTTTGCCAGGAACAAATTTTCTCATCTGCTTCCTGCACCTGATACTGACTTCTGGCTCTAACATTTTCTCCAACTCCTGACCTTTTTTAACAATTACTAACTGGTCTTCTGAAACTTCACTTAGCCGATTTGTTAGCTTCCAGTTAGTCTTCTCTTTCTCCTCCAAAGTTTGCTGGGGTTGTCTAAGTAACTCTATTTTCTTAGTCAGTTTCTGCCCAAGTGCACTACAAGCCATCAACAAACACTGTACAGCAATTCCTTCCACCTCTTTAGCCTTCCTTTTCTTTTGCTCTACTTCCAGATAAAAAAACCTGATTCACAAAAATCCCATGGATTCCTATGTTGAGAGATAATTTCATTGTCTCGTTGTTATCCTAAGCCTCCTCTGTGTTCCTTAATGTATTTTCTGGCAAAGTTTTCCAAAGCCGTACTGCAGGCAATGCCCACAGACTCTACTGCTCTTACTTCACTCATCTTCACACTAAATAAGCTAATTCAAACTCCAAAATAAAGAACTTAAACTCTAAATTCAAACTCTAAAACTTAAACTTTATAAAACTCTGTTGGTTAGCCTAATGTCTAATTCTATAGTCATAGCCACTACATTCTAAACTTTAAAATCTCTAATTCTAAATCTGAAGGCGTCCCTTCAATAACAAGAAAAAAGAAATAACACTCCTGACCGCTCTCAACTATTACTTCAGTTACTTCAGACAAGTCCCAAGAAAAAAACAACAGAAGGGTGGAGGTGAATTCCCTTCTCTTCCTTCAATGGTAATGTGCTCTTAGCTGATCAAGAGGTCTTTACCCAGGTGGGACCTATCAAACAGCAGGGGTAAGTTGGTGATAGATGGATCTGGGCGCAGCCCACGAGAATTGTAGGGACTGAAAATACTGCGGCCTTTCTGGCAGCTTCAACAAAACAAAAATCAGCTCCCCTGCCAACTCAAAGTGTGAGTCACCAGGCCCCAGTGCTACTGCAATTACTTATACTTCTGCTATCTCAATATCAATACTCCTTCTACATTCCAAAGCCCCTTAAATGCGTGTATTACATTAAACATGACAACTTTCTCTTGCAAGATTAATTGGTACTCATAAACAGATGCTATAGTGCAGTGAAGAACTGGAAACACTTCTGGGACCATTGCCAAGACATAGTCAAAGGAAATCAAGTTTCCAGTGTTTTAAGGCAGCCTAACAGACTCATACACAGACAGCCTTTTTGGTCTCTCTTTTGCTTTGTAGCTCAATTTAGCTCAGGTGAGTCTCCCAGGTGCCTAGAAACACCACACATTCCTAAAAGAATTCCTGTCACACACTCCTCCAGCCTCCTGCATGGCTCGCCAGTCTGTTGCCTGATATTGAGGTATTTAGTCATTTGAATGGGGTTATAGGTTCGCCAGTTGATTTGATCATAAGATAATGAGGTTCTTGTGCTGGAATCTGGCTCCAGAAGAGTTTTATAGGGATGCCTGGGGTGCACGACAGGAATGCTCACACTGAAAACTGAATCTGTATAATTTTATGAGCTTTTATTAAGAAAACATAAACAGATAAACAAATGACTGATTAAAAGAAAATAAATAATCACATGGATAGGATTACAGTCTTATTATAAAGACACATGTGAAAGATATATTTACATGGTATGCTTTGCAATAATATACTAACACCCTCCCTGATGACCTGTTTGAGAGAGATGTCCAGTTCCTCAACTCTTGAGTAGAGGGGTGAAGATCTAGGCAATGCCTGAGAGCTGTGATCTATTAGGCTAAGACTAACACTACAAATAATACTAAGTATAAACTAAGAACAAAAGTTCTTAACACTGTAGTCTGATTTTGGGTGTATTAGTTATTTAATAGGGTTATAGGCTCGCCAATTGATCTGATCAGAAGATAATGAGGTTCTTGTCCCTGAACCAGGCTCCAGAAGAGTTTTATAGGGACCTCGGGGTGCACAACAGGAAGATTCTTAGTGATAACCAAATTTGTATAATTTTATAAGCTTTTATTAAAATAACATAAAATGATAGACAAATGACTGATATAGAGAAAATGAACAATCAAATGGATAATGGCTAATACAATCTTAATTTTAGAGACTCATATGGTATATATATTTCTACGATATGCTTTGGATTAATATACTCACACCCTTCCCTGATGACCTGGTTGAGAGAGATGTTTGGTTCCTCAACTCTTGAGTAGAGGGGTGGAGTAGGTAATTCTTGAGAGCTAAGAACTATAAGACTAAGACTAACACTACAAATAATTCTAAGTATAAATGAAGAAGAAAAATCTTAACACTAACTAAGAAACTTCAAGCAGGAGTAGCTGACGATTGATCGCCCCAAATAGCACGATCTGCCCCTTCTTATACCCCAAGAATATGGGTCCTCCTTCTAAGTTCAAACTTGGATTTACCACCCCCAAACTATTGGGGTACACATATTCTATAGGCTGGCAGGTTCATGCATATTAATGACATATCCACATCCTTTCCAGATGGTTCCAGATAGTCTGTTCATCTCATCTTTGTTATTTTTGGCCCCTTGTGGGTTCTGTGGTGTACTTGTAAAGTTCTCTTGGGGCGTAACCTGTGACAGCCCCCTCCCCTGTTTTGATGCCTCCTGACTTATCTAGGGTAAAGGTTATGACTATATATGTCTTATCCTTTTTATACATCAACACTTATCTAGGCCAAAGGTCCTGAATATATGTATGCTAACTGCGTAGCTGTCATACAGGATGTGGCCTGTAAGGTACCTTGCATTACAGCAAAATATATAAATTTATAACTCTATTATAATCAAACAATCATACTTAAATCTATAAGAAAAAAAAATTATATAATGCAAGCAAGCAGGCTAGTCCTATGGCTACAACAGACTAAATAAAAGAAGTTTCAAAAAGGAAGAGCTGACGATTGCATCCAAGTAACATGGTTTCCCTTCTTATGCCCTGAACAGCATGAGTCCTCCTCCAAAGTCCAAATTTGGCTTCTTCACCCTCAAATTATTAGGGTACACTTATCCTATAGGCTGGCAGTTCGTTCATATAAAGGACATATCCATATCCTTCTCCAGATGGTTCCAGACGGTTCACTTATCTCACCTTTGTTATTTCTGGCCCTTTTTGTGGGTGTAAAATCCCTGTCACCATCTCCCCTTTTCTCTCCAGTCACGGGCCCTTTTGCTCATATCTGCCATGGAGTTTGGCCCATTTTCTCCCTCCTTCTCCAGTGTCCATTTTAAATCTCATCCAATTTGGGATATTCATCCCCCTTCCACCCTGCAAGCCCCCCCCCCCCCTTTGACCTGCAGCAAATTCTTCCTGTTCAGATGGGAAATTGCTGCCCTGAGTCGTTCCTCAGGACCACCTCAACTAGGAAAGGGGTTAGTGCGTACAGTTTGCAGAGCCCTGATTTGCTGCTGTCTCTGGGGTGGGACGGTGTGGAGTGGCCATTCTCTGCCAGGAACGAGGCGTAGAAGGAAAAAGAGGAGGAAGTGTCCCCAGTGGAGACTGCCCAGCCTCAGATTACCCGCTCCCAGCTGCTGCCCCCACAACTGCCCAAGGCAGCTCCCAACATCTGCCGGTCACCTGCCCCCCACTGCTGCCCCTTTGCCAGTGCCAGGGAGTCTCCTTGCTCCATCCCCCTCACTTGCCCTCTTAAAGCAGTTCTGCAAAAAGCTCCTGACTGCCCATGTGAATGGCGTATCTGTGCGGAGAATATGACTGTCTGTTTGTTCAGCTTCCAGATATAATCCCTAAAAAGTGTCCCACTGCTCTCACATTTTTCCACTTTCCTCTCTAACTTGTGAAAATTGATCCAAAATTCTCCAGGTATCTGCCCTTCCCTCTTTAATGACTAAACGTGGATATCAGCTGTCAGATTTTGACTTTCTCCCTGTAACTGTCAAATGTCTATTGAAAGGCATTTCAGGTTTGGAGGTATTTCCATGTTTAGTTGTAGCAACTCCTTTTTTGGAGAGAATTTGTTGTCTTGAGTCATTCTCCATCCTGGTGGTTGCAGGGGATGAGATGATAAACCTTCTCTCATTTGTTGGCTGATGAAAGTGACTTCCCTGTATGTAATACACATCAAAGCCAGAGACCTCCCCATGTTTGGGGAACGGTATCTCCCAGCTGCTCAAAGGACAGTTGGCTGTGGGACCCTTTTCTTTTCCTCAGGAGGGCGAAGGAGGAGAGGTTCACTCTGTGACTAGCTCCGTGCTGCCCCAGGTAGTACCCAGAGGGTCTGAGAATCTATTATTTTATGATCATTTTTGCCCATATTGTTTTCCACCTTCAGTTTCCTAAGTCATTCCTTCTTGTTAGTCAGAATCAAGTCTAAAATGGCTGTCATCCAGTTATTTCTTACAGCTTCTAAAAGAAAAAGGGATCCCCAGTACATTCCATGAATGTATTGGGCACTGTGTGTTTGGTTGAATTCTTTTTCCAATAGATGTCTGTGCAGGTAAAGTCCCCTGCCCATTACTAATTGTGTTTTGAATAGTTCTGTTATTTGCATGACTGTCTGGAACCTCAGTGTTCAGGGAAAGAACCTGGGGGGGGGGGGGATTGTCAAGTGAAATTATTTCCTGTTCTGACATGTTCCCAATTGCCTTTTTTGCCCTAACAAGCTGCAGCGTAACATCCACTTTTTTGCTGCAGCTCATTCCAGCCTTCCAGGAAACAGTGAAGAGAAATGGCTGCAGTGGACCCAGCTGAGGTAGGGATTATCAGGGAGTTGCAGGTGGTTCCTGTTGGAGGGAGAAGGGCATTAAATACATAGGGGATGGGTTCTTCTGGGGCAGGGGAGGTTGGTTTGGAGATGGGGGAGGTCAGGAACTAAAAAGGGTGAAGAAAGGGACGAGGACAGAGTGTGACAAACCTGCTGGGATTTGTTTACTGTGGGACCTAGATCCTAGCAACAGTCTCATGCGGTTTGTGGGTAGGTATTCCCTCATTTGTCAAACGGGGAAGAACCTCCCAGGTTTAGGAAAACTTACTGGACTCCAATACTGGAGCTTGAACTTATTAGCTAGATGGTGCTGTGAGGTATAAAGGGCACCCACCAGTGAGGCCCAGGGAAGACACCTCATCTCCTCCCATCTGGCTGCTAGCTACAGGGAGGGTGTTGGAATTCCCTGGGCCCCGCTGGTGGCTCCACCTCCTATATCAGCCTCTGGCAGGTAGGTGAGTGATGAATGTGAAGACCCCTCCTCCCTCTATCTGCTGGGAGGGTGAGGTGCTCTCTCTTTCTCCCTCACCCTGGTATCTCCTGGCTGCTGTGATGTGGTTGGGATAGGACTCTGCTGATTGTCTGCGTCCCAGAGCCTCCATGTGATGGGCCCTCCTCCCATGTGAGTAGTGGGGCTGTCACTGGGCAGCAGGTGCTGAGTGTTGGACTCTTGCTCTTTCAGGGGCCGGTGACCTTCGAGGAAGTGGCTGTGTATTCCACCAGAGAAGAATGGGCTCTGATGGGCCCCGCTCAGAGAGCCTTCCACAGAGACATCATGCAGGAGAACTTTGAGAATGTGGCCTCTCTGGGTGAGGATTCCTGTCCCTCGGGTATTAGAAGGGGAAATGAAGAGTTAAGGTTAACGTCACCCCGCAATGCAACCTCAATTCTGCCCTGCTTCTGCAGCACCCTGACAGACCAATGACATCTACTAGTGCTCTGCCCTCCCCACTGCAGAACACTCTGGGAACAGAGCACAGGAGCAGTATAGCACAAGGTCTAACATCTTCTCTTTGCCAAGGCAAAGCTTGGGGTTAGGTCCAGGTGTAGGCAACAGAAGCTACCGACACCTGGCCTGCACTCAAACACTGATCCTCCTCCACACAAGCCATCTCAGACTTTCATAATGTTACCATCCCTTTACCTTGCACTGAGGATTCCTTCTGAGCTATTGCCTTCACTTACCCCTCACTGAGCTCTGGCCACCGCTAGCACATATGCCACCAGGCTGCTGACAATCCCTGGAGCAAGAACACACCCTTGTGCACCTTTGCTGACAAAACCTACGACTTGCCATTGAAATGAGGAACAGCTGTTCCTTCAAGTTTCACATGCACCTCACTTCCTATCACAGTCACAGCTCTGCCAAGCTGCTCCAACTGTTCCCTCCACCCTTCACTTATAGCGACAGCTGATACAGTGCACATAGGTGTAGTGCATGCAGATAAATGCTGGTATTCATATCTGTAGAACACAGCACAAACAGTGGCATGGTCTTCATCTTTCCTCCCATTGATTATTGATTAATAAATTTGAAGGCCAGGGGAGACTGTTAGGTCATCTAGTCTGATCTCCTGTATAAATAGGCCATACAGTTTCATCCAGTTACAGCTGTAGTGAGCTGAAGATCTTATGTTTGATTAAAACATCTTCCACAAAACCATCCAGTCTTGACCTGAAGACTTCAAGGGATGTTAAATTTGCCATTTCCCTGGATAGTTGGCTAAGCTTTCCACCGCCCTTACTGAACTATTGCCAGTGACATTTGCCAGCTCCAGGGTTAGGCAGTAATGGCAGAGATAAGGTTGCATTGCAGTGATGGTGTGTTGTTTAGTTCTTCATTTCCTGGTTTTCAGAGATTTTAACTTTCACCACCATCCACCTGCTGGAAGGGCACGAGGCAGCACTGGGCAACCTTAACTCTGCTTTAACGTAGTTTACTGCATTTAATTTCCTTGATTTCTTTTTAATGGACTTTTTTTTTTTTTTTTTTTGACCACTATAACTGTGTCTACACTAGAGCTTTTGCAATCAAGTTATGTCAGGAAGGGATGTGATTTTTTTCACACCACTAACCAACAGAGCAATGCTGGCAAAACTCTTAATTAGTGTCCAGTCCAATATCTCCATGAAAATTTGAGAGCACTTTAAAATAGTGTTCTTAGCACAGACATTTTGGTATCAGGGCAAAACTTCTGAGAGAAACTCCTGCAGAATGTAAGCAAAATCTACAACACACATTGTGTGAAAGTTGTCAATGATAGGGCTCAAACTCAAATGTATGATGAAACTTAAGTTCAGTGGCCATAGCATGTCCTATTGAGCCAACCAATTACTGCAACAGCAGATTACTGGAATCCATCTAGCTGTTAAAATACTTTCATCTTGCTGCACATGTGAATTTCAATTTCTTTGACTCATCATTTGATGGTGTAGGGAGGAGGGTTTTAGATTTATAAGGAACTGGGGAACCTCTTGGGAAAGTAGGACCCTGTACAGGAAGGATGGGCTCCACTTTTATCACTATGGAAGCAGACTTCTGGCATATAAAATTAAAATTTTCATAGAGGAAATTTAAACTAAGGGCTGGGGGAAAGGCAACAGGTTTGGAGGAACACATGGTTCGGACAAAGCCATCCCTTAGAGGAGGATCTCTTACTAGGGATTCTCTATATCCTAGTAAAGAGGGAAGGATAGAAGTTCATAAAGTACAGGTCATAGCTGAAGAGAAACAGTCAAATGTAAGATTCTTATTTAATTACATCACATGAATGCAGACAACTAAATATTGACAAATTTTATAAATTCCTGTATACAAATGCAAGAAGGTTAAGTACTAAGATGGGTGAACTTGAGTGCCTGGTTTTAAATTAGGATATTGAAATAACAGGCATCACAGAAGCCTGGTGGAATGATGATAATTAATGGGACGTGGTAATAGCTAGATACAAACTAGATAGGAATGACAGAGCAGGTTGTGTGGGTGGGCAAGGGGTACGGTATGTGAAAGAAAGCATAGAGTCAAATATAGTAAAAATTTTTACATGACTCAAACTGTACCATAGAATCTCTACTGTTCAAAATTCCATGCTTGAATAATAACAGTATAGCAGTAGGAATATGCTACTGACCACCTGACCTGGATTGTGATGGTGATTGTGAAATGATCAGAGAGATTAGAGAGACTATAAAACTAGAAAACTCAATAATTGGGGATTTCAACTATCCCCATATTTACTGGGTATATGTCACCTCAGGCCAGGATGCAGAAATAAAGTTTTTAGATACCATTAATGACTACTTATTGCAGCAGCTAGTCCTGGAACCCCCAATAGGAGAGGCAATTCTTGATGTAGTTCTAAGCGGGACAGGGGATATGGTCCAAGAGGTGAATACAGATGAGCCACTTGGTAATAGAGCCATAATGTAATTCAATTTAACATCCTTGTGAGGGGAAAAATACCAATGAAGCCCACCCACAGAAGCATTCAACTTCAGAAAGGGAAACTACACAAAAATGAGAAAGCTAGTTAGATGGAAATTCAAAGGAACACTCACAAAAGTGAAATGCCTGCAAGCTCCATGGAAACTTTTTAAAAATACCATAATACAGGCTCTAAAAAAATGAGCCCCCCAAATGGGGGGGAGGGAGAAGAGAAACTGTAAGAAGACTAAAAAAATGCCACCATGGCTAAACGAGAGTAAATAAAGCAGAATGGGGGAGGCAACCTAGTGACAGAGGATGTGGATAAAGCTGAGGTACTCAATGCCTTTTTGGCCTCTGTCTTCACAGGCAAGGTCAGCTCCCAGACTACTGCGCTGGGCAGCACAGAAGGGGGAGGAGGAGAACATCCCACAGTGCTGAAGGAACAGGTCTAGGACTATTTAGAAAGACTGGGCATACACAAGTCCATGGGGCCAGATGCAATGCATCCGAGGGTGCTGAGGGAGTTAGCTGATGTGATTTCAGAGCCATTGGCTATTATCTTTGAAAGCTTGTGGCAATAGTTGGAGGTCCCTCATGATTGGAAAAAGGCAAATATAGTGCCCAACTTCAAGAAAGGGAAGAAAGAGGATCCAGGGAACTACAGACCGGTCAGCCTCACCTCAATCCCTGGAAAAATCATGGAGCAGGTCCTCAAGGAATCCATTTTAAGACACTTGGAGGAGAGGAAGGTGATCAGGAACAGTCAACATGCATTCACCAAGGGCAAGTCATGCCTGACCAACCTGATTGCCTTCTATGAAGAGGTGACTAGCTCTGTGGATTTGAGGAAAGCGATAGACGTGATATACCTTTACTTTAACAAAGCTTTTGATACAGGTTCCCACAGTATTCTTATCAGCAAATTAAAGAAGTATAGGGTGCATGAGTGGTCTATGAAATGGATAGAGAACTGGCTAGATCATCGGGCTCAACAGGTAATGATCAATGGCTCTATGTCTAGCTGGCAGCCAGTGACAAGTGGAGTGCCCCAGGGTTTGGTCCTGGGGCCGGTTGTGTTCAACATCTTTATTAATGATCTGGAGGATGAGGTAGATTGCACCCTCATGAAGTTTGCAGATGACACTAAGTTAGGGGGAGTGGTAGATACCCTGTAAGGGAGAGATAGGATACAGAGGGACCTAGACAAATTTGAGGATTGGGCCAAAAGAAATATGACGAGGTTCAGCAAGGACAAGTGCAGAGTCCTCCACTTAGGACAGAAGAATCCCATGTACAGCTATAGACTGGGGACCGATGAGCTAGGCAGGTGTTCTGCAGAAAATGACCTGGGGGTTACAGTGGATAAGAAGCTGGACATGAGTCAACAGTGTGCCCTGCTTGCCAAGAAGGCTAATGCATATTGGGCTGCATTAGTGGGATCATTGCTAGCAGAGTGAGGGAAGTGATTATTTCCCTCTATTCGGCATTGGTGAGGCCGTTTTTGGAGTATTGTGTCCAGTTTTGGGCTCCCCATTACAAAAAGGATGTGGACAAGTTGGAGAGTCCAGCGGAGGGCAACAAAAATGATTAGGGGGCTGGAGCAGAAGACTTATGAGTAGAGGCTGAGGGAAATAGGTTTGTTTAGTCTGCAAAAGAGAAGAATGAGGGGGGATTTGATAGCAGCCTTTAACTACCTGAAAGCGGGTTCCAGGGAGGATGGCGCTAGGCTGTTCTCAATGGTAGTAGATGACAGAACAAGGAGGAATGGTCTCAAGTTGCAGTGGAGGAGGGCTAGGTTGGACATTAGGAAAAAGTTTTTCACTAGGAATGAACTGGTGAAGCACTGGAATGGGTTACTAGGGAGGTGGTGGAACCTCCATCTTTAGAGGTTTTTAAGCTGCGGCTTGACAAAGCCCTGGCTGGGATGATTTAGCTGAGGTTAGTCCTGCTTTGAGCAGGGGGTTGGACTAGGTGACCTCCTGAGCTCCCTTCCAACTCTAGTCTTCTATGATTCTATGATTCTAACTGGATATAATCAGAGTGCTTTTAGTTGTTTAGATCAGTATTGTCTGAGATGATCCAGAGACAGAATTCCACAGTAAGTGACAAGGAACTAGGCAAAAGGCCCATGTATTTGTTTCCCAAGGGAGCTGTGACACAAGCTCTTGTGACAGACTATACCCCTGTGTTCACACCCTATTGCAGTAATTTTGATACAATGCATGTCTTATGAGGTACCATTTAAAAAATCATAATTTACTGATCAATAACATCATGGCAAATTGTATGTAGCAGCGTTATATGTGAAGTAAAAAGCACAAGCTCAAATCATGATTAAAAATAGGTTTTCCAGATAAGAGTGACAACTGGACAAACCAGTTTCTTAGAGACAAAGGATAATTGAGACCTCAGCCAGGTATAAACAAGGCTGATGGACCATTATCTGCTATGTGGCCATTCTTTGGCAGGAAAAGAGGCAAGGACAAAAAATATCTATATCTTGGGCCTGGTCTACACTAGAGATTTGTCAATCAAAGTCAGCTTTTTGCACCAAAATAGTGGAGGTGTACACACAGCAATCTCCCCACCACCACCACCACCACCGACCCAACTCCCCAGATTTTTCGGCAAAATTAAACCACCTTGATGAGAGGCATCGAGCTTTTTGTGCCAAAGATTTAGTGACAAAGCATCAGTGGAATCACCATACTTGGTTATGTTGCAGTAAATGGCCTCCAGGAAGTGTCCCACAATGCCCATCCTGACCACTCTGGCCATCAGTTTGAATTCTGATGCCGTGCGGCCATTCGCCCCTCTCCCTTTAATGTCCCAGGAATATTTGAAATTCCATTTCCTGTTTGGTCAGCATGGAGAACTCACATCGCATTTTCCCAGCTCCGCGCACCAAACACTCTCCCATCTGGAGAACAGCGGAGCGCCTGGATCCGATCAACATTTGAGGAGAGGCGACTGTGCAGTCTCAGCTCTGCTCCAGCTGAAGGAACTATGATACCTACACTCAGATTTCTCGTTTAATGGTCGGAAGGGCTATGAACAGGAAACGCTGCAGTCCCATTTGAAAAATCAAGGAGCTGCAGCAGGAGTACCAAAAGGCTGGGGAGTCAAACCATCATTCTAGTGCAGAGCCAAAGACCTGCTGCTTCTGTAAGGAACTGGAAGCCATCCTCAGTGGTGACCTCACTTCCACAACCGAGAGGCCTGGGCCCAGGGGCAGTGGAGACGAGTTATGGACGAGAAGGTTGAGTTGGAGGATGATGCAGAGGGGACTACATCATTTGGTGATATGGGGAGTCAGGATCTCTTTTTGACCCTGGACAATTCAAGACAGTCCTAGCCCTACAGCTCTGGCGTGCAGAATGAAGCAGAGGGAGTTCGGGTAACAGTTTTTTGGAACTGATGCTGCTCGGTTACATGAGTTACAGCTGTCCTTTGCTTTGTTGCATTATACAGCTTATTGAAGGGATAGAAATGCACAAGAATAGCAGTGTTTGCATGTGCTTCCTATTCCCGTTCAGTTAGACAGCGTGACTGCAAAGTGTGTTAATGCACGCTTAGATTCCATGGGAATCCTCCAGAGAGCTCTCTAGGAAACTTCCCAGGAAGTACTCGCCAATCCTTTGCTGGATTTTCCTCAGCACAGCTGCTTTGATTCTTCCCCAATTGTAGGAAACTTTCCTGTGCCAATCGGCAATTACTTGTGCAAAGACCAAAGCAGCATATAGGCGAGCAGCATTTAGGGACCCAGTTTGAAGCTGCTTGCATGGAGGAGATGCACCCTAGCATCCCTGCTTACTCTCAGGAGTGAAATAGCTTCTATGGCACCCACCTGTGGAAAATGGTGGCACAATTTGAAATTTTGTCCCTATCTACCTGAATCGATATCCTCAACAACCACCCACCCAGAGCCTTTTCCTCAGCTAGATTCTCCTAGATTCACCGGATTCTAGATTCAGCTAGATTCACCAGAACGATAGCTGGTCTTAGCCCTAGTAGTGATAGGTCACACAGCCTCTCACTGCTTTTTCCCCTGCAGCCCAGCTTTTTCTGTGTGTTGTGAATATTTGTTATTTAATAAAGACATGCTCTGTGAAGAATAAGCAATCTTTATTTGTCTCTTGCACATGGTGGTTGCACCTCCCATTGATGCACAGTGCAAGCTAGACAGTGGTCATAGCATAGCACTGTGCTGATTACAAAGACATCTTATTGGTGCTCATTGTCAAAACAGTTCCCCAAGGCCTGCCTGATTTGAATGCCCCCCCTTGTGTCCATATAATAGCCCTCATATTTCGTTGTTCATAGTCAGCCACAAGGCAATCTGCCTCTGCACGCCACCCAGGGAGGAAACTTTTCACCCTTCGCTTCACAAATATTATGGAGAACACAGAAGATGGCTATAACCATGGTAATGTTTTCCTGATTAGGTCTAACCTGCCATAGAGGCAGCACCAGTGATCTTTTAATCTGCCAAACGGCCCATTCAACGGTCATTCGGCACCTGCTCTGCCTGTTATAGAAGCACTCCTTGCTGCCACCCAGGTTGCCAGTATAAGGTGTCGTGGAAAAGAATCACACTGTTACATTTTAGAGTTGGATCGGGTGCAGCTTTAATTGTGACACACACAATCACATAATCATAGCTATGGGGAATACTATAGCCATAGGGAAAACCCAGGTGGCTATAGGGAAGTCAAGCAGCATGTCTGGATGCTGGGCAAATGTACTTCACCTGGCTACCAGATACAAAAGACTTATATAGGGGTTGCTTAGGTTCATTTACATGTTGATCGTATAGTGGAATTTGATTAACAGTTTATACTTAACAGGAAAGACAATCACAATGCACAGTGGGGCACACCAGATGCCCTCACAGGAATGCCCAATGAGTCTCTTGATTATACAATCAGGTTATCAGGGACCCTGGCTAACACCCGAAGATGGGTGGTTACACAATATCTGTTCAAATGCTAATTTCTATGGAGTAAGTTTCTATGGGGCCAGTAAGACAAAGGGGGGCAGGTACTGGTACTTATCAAAACAGGTGAAGTCTGTTCAGACTTCAATAAGGCTTAAGGCTCATAACAGAGACTTGCCTCTCGGGTGTGGTTCAGAGACCTCTTGTGGGGTTTTAACATCTTTATCCTAATTTCAGTTGAGGCATTCTGTTAATGGCTTAGCCTGGGCCTTCTATTTCAGTTTCAGGCTACAACTTCAGGCCAGGCCTTCTATGTCAGTTTCAGACCAGGCATTCTAATAATCAATTTTATGATTAATTCTTTGATTCCACAGAGGCTTCATGAGTCATGGCAGTAAGGGGTAGGCTGGGTCTCCCAGGGCTACTATGGGCATTTCAACATCTCCTATTGGAATCTTTTGGTCTGGAAAGGAAGTCCCTGCTTGCAGCTTTCTTTGCAGGCCAGTGTTCCTGAAGAGGCGTGTGTCATTCACTTTCCCTGACCAACCTGCATTGATGTCATTGAAACGCCCATGGTGATTCACAAGCGCCTGCAGTACCATAGAGAAGTACCCCTTTCTATTGATGTACCAAGTCACAAGATGGTCGGGGGCCAAAATTGATGTGCCATCTATTGCCCCACCACAGTTAGGAAATCCCCTTGCTGCAAAGACATCCACTATTTCACACACATTTCCAAGATTCACAGTCCTTCATAGCAAAATGCGATTAATGGCCCTGCACACTTGTGATAACACAGCTCCACTGGTGGACTTCCTGACTCCAAACTGATTAGCGACTGGCCAATAGCAGTTGGGAGTTGCCAGCTTCCAAACAGCAATTGCTATGTGCTTCTCCACTGAGAAGGCAACTCTCATTTGGGTGTCCTTTTGCCCAGTTGTACAGTGGGACAGCTGACCATGGTCGATACTAGAGCCCCAAGTTTGGACATGCTTTGGCGACGCAACAAGCGCTATGTGGACAGGCAGAAGTGCTGTAATTACAGCGTTTTTGGATCGCCGCTGTAACTTGCATCAACCATACCTTGTAGGGTAGACAAGGCCTTAACAAAGAAACAGCATGGAGTTCTGTTCCACACAGACTGCCTGTAGCCTTGCTCCCAGGTGGAAATGCTTCTCCAAAGTGGGGACAGGACTATAAGAAGAAGCAAACAACCTCCAAATACCCCCTCTCTCTCTCCCTGCCCATTGCATTCTCTGCACTGGAGAAGACAAAATGACACAGCTGTTGAACTTTGCGGAGGGGTCCGGACCTAAAGAGTTTGGTCAGTAAGATCGCTGAAACGTGGGGAGCAAAATTTGCTTTGAAACTAAGGTAATTTCTTAAGTGTGTCAGTAAGCATTTTATCGTTATTTCTCTTATAACTGGTTATGACTCATACTTCATTACCTGTACTTTTATAAAAATCTCTCTCTGAGACTGGGCACGTGTTGGAGATCATCCTATGATATAACCAAGGCTGGGGACAGCCAGCGTGTAATGTAAGTGTGGCTGGCAGGCTGCAGTTACACACAGACACTAAGGGTGTGTCTTTCTTACTGGAAAGCTCTTCATGAGTGGCCCAGGTGGGACCTACTTCATCAAAGCATTTTAAGGCACTCAGAGTTTCAGGGCAAGGCTGACACAGCTACTTCCTTAGACTGGATTGTAGTCTGGTATATCACAGCTCTACAGGGGGTTCCTCATCTCCTAGCTAATTTTGTGATTTGGGAAATTCTGTCCCTAAATTTTCAGCTGTGGAGGAAATAGAAATGTGTTTTTGTTGAACTCACCCCTTAGCAGGAACTGCAAATGTGTAAACTATAATCAGTGTTGAAGGTGAAATAGCTGCAGGAAAATAAATAAATATTTTTGCTTACAAAAATCACCTCAGGTAGCTAACAGAGATTGTGATCCAGTCTTGTCTCTAGGTCCTAACTTACACGTGTGCCAGCAGTTTAAAGACCTCCCAGGACAGTTTGGAGATGCCCTCATCGCTTTCCTTGACCATGGCTCTGGCTAGCTCTTCCACAAGGAGCAGCTCCGGCTCTGGCCCCTGCCCCTCCACAATCCCAGACAGCTCCTCCAACTTCCAGGTGATCTTCCTCCTCTTGGCTTTAGACATTTCTGCCATGAAAGGGAAATGTTTGGCTTGGAAATTGGGAAGAACCATAATTGTTCCTCCCAAGAGATGGAGAGCTCTTTACCGGAGCACAGGATCTCTTGCAGTGGGTGATGGGAAGTTCATGTAGGCCAGAAAAGAGGAGTCGGGGCAGGGAGAAGCTGTACATCACTAACAGGAGCAGCTTTTTTTTCTCAAATTGGCCTGAGCAAAAATCATCTCTGCAGCCCTCGTTTCCTCTCCTTTCTCCCCATTTCCCCGAAGTGCTACGAAGGAACTGGGTCACTGAACTATCTAACCAGCCCTTGGGCAGGGTCTCTCTGGGCCGATATGCAGACTGACACTCTCCTGCACAGCAGCCTTTTGTGCCCATAGGCCATCACGTCACCTGCATGTGTCTGACCCTGCATTTTCCCTGGGCTCCCGACGGGATGGTTTCCAGGCTGAGGCTGGCTGGCTGAGCCCTATGTTTACCATCTCACTCAGGGCATTGTGAGCCCAGGTAAACCCGAGAGGCAGAGGCTCCAGGCACCTTCCAGCTGCTCCTCACCTTGACACTCCTGGATTTGTGACTTTTTTCTCTTTTTGCAGCAATTCCAGATGCTCTTGTGGTGCCTCCTAGGAGAAGGTGCGGGAGAGGGATGTAAACCACTACAAATGGCCTTCAGGCTGCCACATTTAAGGGCCCACCATGCCCTGCAAAGTCCCTGGGACTCACAGACTTCTTTTCTAGGTGTGGTTCAACTGCAGCAAGGAAGTTCGGAAAGGGAAAGCTGAAAGGAGGATCAGGTTTTCCAGAGAAAACACAGGACCCCATGGTGAAATGCCAGGGGTGCAGCCCTGTTCCGGACATCCCCTGGCCCTACCCGCAACTTAACCAGTCAACATCAGATATTTCCTCTGTCACCATACCTAAGTGGGTCACAGATGAGAGCCAAAATCAGGACAGACTGCATAAAACCGGGCAGATACGCCCCACACTGGTGGTTATTCTATCATTAGGTTTTACCAAGCGAGTAACAAAAGTGAGCTCCTGTATCACTACACTAGTTCACCGACAGCCACACCACAATCTCCCAGGCACTTCAGCATCTGACCACCATCCACACACTGGACTTTATGTTGAGAGGTTTCTGAAAACATGATTCATCGTAGGTAAAGTGCTTCCACTCCCAAGAGATGAGCCACTTAACCAACTCAATATATAACTCAGATCTTACCCAAAAAGCACACTTGGAGCCAATTCTTAGGTAACTAAAAACTAAAGGTTTATTAATATAAAAAAGAAATAAAAGAAGAGAGTTATTACATGGTTAATGAATCATATACATTACAATTGATTTTCATAGTTTGCAGGTCAGGATCTTGGCAGGGATTTTGATTCTGCTGGCTTGTAAAAAGTCTCTCTCTGATTTACCCAAAGAGATGGGAGCTTTTGAGTTCCGTTGTTCCAAGTTTCCTTGGTAGAAATTCAGTCCAAAGAAACAAAGACAAAGCACGTTTGAGACACAAATACATAGCCAATATTCATAACTTCAGATACAAAATACATGCATTTCAAAAGGGTTATCATACTTAGTACATTGTAACTTTTCCATTGATGCTTTACATGACATACTTTTTACAAGACTTACTGCAACTTTGGACCAGAGGTAATACAGTGATAGAAATGGTCGCCTTTCTTTTCTACAGCGTCACACCCTCAACTACCCCAGCTCCAACCCCCAATGCTCCCAAAGTGCCACATATGAACACAGACCCCAAAGTAAATATTTCCTGAAAAAAACCCAGCTCTGATCCTCCACATACCAATACATCGCAAAGTCCCAGCTTCAAA
Source organism: Emydura macquarii macquarii (assembly GCF_026122565.2). Classification (NCBI taxonomy): domain Eukaryota; kingdom Metazoa; phylum Chordata; order Testudines; family Chelidae; genus Emydura; species Emydura macquarii. The sequence goes on from NW_027133395.1 coordinate 73,345, forward strand.
CAGGCCCCCCCAAAACCCAAGCAGCCCCATGATTCCCAGCTCCAGCCATTCCTCCCACACCAGAGCTCCAGCTCTGAACTGCCAGATACACCCACTCCCAGCTGCAACCATCCCCTCACTGTCAGGGCATAGCCTAGGCTCTTGAGATCTGTGCCGGGGCTGGGCTCTGGTCCCCTCCTGCATCTCCCTGGGCCCAGCCACTCCCTGTCTCAGTTGCACCGACTCTGCAGCAGAGGTCGATCCTCTCTAAACTGTCTGAAACACTTGGTCGGCTTCCTGCAGCCCCAAGCATATCGGAGAGGAGGGGTGGGCAGAATTTGTAAAGGGGCAGCAGGCAAGCTGAATATGCAAGTGGGACAAAGAGGTGGAAGCACAGGAAACCCAGGGGCAAATTCCAGGACAGATAGTGGGCACTGGTTTAAGAAAAGGGGAGGGGAACTGCCAGACAGTGTCAGAGGGGAAACCCAACTTATGGAGAGGTACAGGGAATAAGAGTTACCTCAACATGGGATGAGCCTTCTGCAGTGTTTGCAAAAATAGAGTGTGGGGAGGAGAAAGCCTTTATTCCCCCTCTCAAGATGGTCCACCACAGTACCCTGTTAGGTTAAATCCTTGGAAAGTACTTGTATTCAGAGAAAAATCAGCATGAAACACCGAAAGATGCAAACCCATGAAAAGTCTTTATTGAACTGCACTAAAAACCAGCCAGGACTGGCTGAGCTACCCCCTAATAGTCTAACGCTATTGCTATGGCAACAATCTAAGCTCTGTTGCTACGGCAACTTAGGCAATACGGCAAGACACAAAATACACAACGTATTTCTCCCCCCTTAATGAAAACGCCCATTTAACAGAACAGTCACTAAACCAGGGAATGAGGGCAGACTGCCTCATTTCCTGGCTAAACCTCGGGGATTTTTCTGCCCCGTAACGTGGGTTTGTCCTATCTTAAGATCCAGCCATTCAGGAAGCCTTCTCTCTCTAGGTGGATTATGGCGGACTTCTGATGTTCTGGCACCAGTAAGTGTTATTGGTGCGGTTCTAACAATGGGCTCAGGACTTGTAGCTCGACCAGGTGAGGATGTTGTATCTGCTCGAACAGGAGAGGAGCCTGTATCTGCTGCAGAGGTGGATGGAGAAGGGGAGTCAGGAACGGGTGACTCTTGCCTCGACGATATTTCACATGTAATGGTGAGGTCAGGCAGTTCAACTGGACATGTGCCCTTGGGACATGGCAACAACTGATTTACATGCCGTCGCCAGGCCATGCCATGCCATCTGCAGTCTGGACAGTGTAGAAAACAGGACCATTTTGGGTGATGACTGTAGCAGGGACCCATTGAGCTCCAGAAGCATGGTTCCGAGCTAGGACAGGCTGTCCAGGACTAAAGATTCGGTCTTTCACTCTGTGTGCATGTCTGATGACTTGGTTTTGCTGTTGACGTTCCACAACTTGTCGTACTTCGGCAGGTTTCAGCAGATCAAAGTAAGTGCACAGCTGTCATCCCATCATTAGAAAGGCCAGGGACGCTTTGGTCGTAGCACGAGGTGTGTTTCTGTAGGATAGTAAGAAGGTGTCCAGATGCTTTTGAATGGACGAATGTCCCCTTGCAGACCTTAAAGCTTGTTTCATGGTCTGCACAAACCTTTCAGCTAATCCAATGGTGGATGGATGATATGGTGCGGAAGGGATGTGATGTATCCCATTTGCTTTCATAACATTTTCAAACTCCTGAGAGACGAACTATGGTCCGTTGTCACTCACAAGTTGTTCTGGCAGACTGAAACAACTAAAGATTTCACGCAGTTTCTCGATAGTACTTTCAGCAGTAGTGGATGGCATTACAGAGAATTCTGGCCATTTAGAGTGGGCATCTACAACAACCAGGAACATACTTCTTTCAAGTGGGCCAGCAAAATTGGTGTGAATACGCTGCCATGGGTTTTCAGGCCAGTCCCATGGGTGTAGCGGAACCAACTGAGGTGCGTTCCTCACACTCTGACATGAAGTACAAGCTCTTGCCTTCTCTTCAATGGCACTGTCCAGGCCAGGCCACCAAAAGTAGCTTGGTGCAATTTATTTCATGCACACTATTCCACAATGACCTGAATGTAGCTGTTCTAACATCTGTGACCTCAGTAGTGAGTCAGTCTCTGGGGTCAGGTGATCATTCATGTCTGGCAATGGGTGTGATTTTTCCCGCTTGAGCCAAAGTGCTCACAGGTGCTTAGGCCAGTCCATTGTTCCTGTGCGCCTGCCTCTGCTGGGCATGGAAACACAACTTTGTGCTTGCCTGCATCTATTTAAGCTACGTGAGACACCTTTGGGGATATGATATAGCAGGGTTTCATATCTGTACATGTGTATGACATTGCAGGGAACATGCTACCATAACAATAATTTTCAGTATGCCATGAGCATTCCAGAAACACCTTCAATGGCCACTTTGCATCAGAAAAGACACAGTTCTACTGTAAGGGTGAACATAAATGACACACAAATCACACCATAAGGGTGTACATGGGGTACAGCGTGTCACACTGGGACTGGGGGTGTTTGCTGGGATTCTATCCCAAAAGCGGCTGGCTGGAGCACTCCTTCATTAGGTCAGGGACCAAGTACTCACAGGAGGCTGGGCGTGGGCTGACCCAGTAGTGAGTGGATCACACAGCAAAGTGAGGTAAGTCAGGGCCCAGGAGTGAGGAATTGGGGTGACACAGCTACACACCAGTCCAGATTGCAGGAGGGGGAACACGTCACAATAACCCTTCACATTTGGCTTGTCTCTATATGCCTACAGAGTTTCCTCCCCCCACCATAGCTCCATATACTGACGGAACTCCATCCTCCCCTAACTATGGCTCTGTATACCGATGAGTCCCCCTCTTTCCCCTCCTTCTTCTTGGTAGGCTTAATTTTATCTGTAGCACCCCTTCCCCCGGTACCACCCCTTCCAATACATGGTCATGTTCCATTTTGGAGGGTCATGAATCTGGGGTCTTTGGTACCACCTCTTTTGTACTTAATGGGAGATGTAGCGAGTGGGGTTACATTTGGTCATGCTTACTTTCTCGCAGTCTCAGCATTTCTTTCTGGGGCTGCAGGGCAGCAGCAGAGCTGGGGGCTGCAGACTGGGAATGAGCTGCTATGACAAAATGGATGAAGTCTTAAAGTTTTCTCTGAATACTGTGTGTGCCTCAGTTTCCCCTATGGATTACTCATATTTTTCAGTAATGAGACCAGAATGTGTGATCATTGCAGAGGGCACTAGAGGGCAGACGGGCCTTCCTCCACCTGCACACACACAGAGAATGGCCAGGACCCCTCTTCCCTTGAGCCAACCAGCGGCAACAGGTTGCAGCAGGCAGAAACAAGGAGAGGTGACCACCTTGCCTGGGAAATAGACAAAAGACTGGGGAGGGGCAAGGGGATGTGTCTGAGACTGGCAGTGGGAAGGGCGAGTCCTCTGTGGGAGATCCGAGGGAGCAGAGCCCATGAATAGGGCTCTAGAACATTCCCACGTGGTCCTTGCTGTAACTTTCTGATCCATCTGCTAACAACGTCTGTCCTACGCCCTGTTCCTGAGAACTAATAAACCCTTCTGATTTCCATGATGGCTGTGAATCGCCTCTAATTGCAACGCCGGGTACATGGCCCCTTTGCGGGCATGTAAGAGCTCCCCAGGAGCCCCATCCAGGGGAACTACTGAGGGGGGCTCCTGGCAGAATTGGGGTGCTGAACCCCTCCGAGGCCAGATTTGGGAAGCAGCTGCACTGGTGTGGGGGGCCCTGAGGGGAGACCAAGGCCACTAAAGTCCTGACTGGCTTCACCCAGAGCGGTTCTAGAGTACTGTTCCTGTGGAACCCCGTCACGCTGACTTCTTGCCAAATCCTTTACCTGACCAAAGGAAGACTTCTCTGGAGTCTACTCCTTCAGCCAACCACCCAAAATCTCAGCAGTGCTAGTGTGGAATAGCTGCTTCTAACGTGCCCAGTTAATTTCTTTAAACTGGTGGCATAGGTGTAAGTTAGGAACAAGACACAAGCCGGGATAACAATCCTGCGGTGGGGTCTCTTAGGAAAAATAGTTGTTTTCCTGCAGCTCTCTCACCCTCAACACTGAGTATATTTTACACACATTTACAGTTCCTACTAAAGGGTGAGTTCAACAAAAACATTTCTATTTCCTCCACATCTCCATTGGTAGGGAAAGCATTTCCCCAGTCACGGGATTAGCTAGGAGAAGTCTTCAGAACTAACCTCCTGTAAAGCTGTGACATACCAGGGTACAATACAGACTAATAAGTAGCTGTGTCACCCCTGCACTGAAACCCTACATGCCTTACAATACTTTGCTGAAGTAGCTCCCATCTGGGTCACTCACAAATAGCCTTCTGGCATGCAAGACACACCCTGAGTGTCTGTGTGTAACTACAGCTTGCCAGCCACACTTGGGTTACACTCTGCCTCCTCCCAGCCTTGGTTATACTGTAGGGTGACCCTCAAAACACCTCAAGTCCCAGATTTCCCCCAGAAATGTATGTCCTGTACTGCCCAGCTCTCTCCTGGATAGTACAAAATATCTGAAGGCCAATAAACTTTTAACAGAGTAATAGCCCATCTTATTATTTGAAATAGCTATTCAGAAATGTCAGTTTAAAGACACTGGCTTATATAAACAAGAAAATAAGTTTATTAACTACAAAGAGAAATTTTATATAAGTACAAGTAAATGGTTACAAGAAAAATAAGGAAAATCCTTACTAAACACATACTTAAGAAATTATCTTAGTTTCAAAGCAAATTTTGCTCACCACATGCTTCAGCAGTCTTACCGCCTAAACTCTTTAGGTCAGAACCCCCCCCCCCCCCCCCCCCCCAAAAAAAAAAAAAAAAAAGCTCAATGCCTCTGTCATTGTGCCGTTTCAGGTGCAGAGAATGCAATGGGCAGGAGAGAGAAGGGGTATTTGGGGGATACGTGCCCCTCTTTTTATAGTCCTGTGCTGACTTTGAGAAGGATTTCCAGCTGAGAGCAAGACTACAGGCAGTCTTTGTGGAAGAGAACTCCATGCTGGTTTTTTGCTAAGATATTGTTTGTCCCTGCCCTCTTTCCTGCCAGAGAATGGCCACTTAGCAGGTAATGATCCATCAGCCCTGTTTATACCTGCCTGAGGGGTCAGTTGCCATTTATCTCTGAAGAACTGATTTGGCCTTACCTGGAGACCATATTTCTAGTCATGATTTCAGTTTGTATATATTACTTTTTAACTGCTGCCTCACAAGGCACCTAAATAAAAATGGTCTGATTTTCAGAACAGCTGAGCACCCACCACTCCCATTTCATTTTACAACTGCTTGTTTTAAAGGTGCCTAAAGAGATTTAGATGCCAAACTTGAGACACCCAAGTTTTAAAATATTGACTATTGTACATGACACCCCTCCCCTGAATATCTGGAATACGAGCTGTTCCATCCACCTGCAGGTACTGTTGATTGAGTCCTCTGGACAGTGGTAATTGCAGTGACACTGCAGTGGCTTCTGGGGAGGAGCAGGTGCCGTACTCTCACCATCTTCCTTTCCGTTCTCCAAGTTCCACTTTCCAGAACTCCGCAAATACATTTTGCCTAGACTATTGGCTACAAAAGAAAGAAGAAATGTAAGTTTCCAAGTGGAGGGGTGGGGGGTGGGGGGAGGATGCAAGACTCCGAACACGTCTCAATTTTTTTTAACCCTAACAAATTTTAGCCAGTTCTTTGTTTTGTAGTGGAGATTAAAGTGCAGTTTTAAGATGAAAGATGACTCTATAATGTCATTGTGGGGTTTTATGTTATTGTGTCTCAAGAACTCCATATCAAATTTGCTAATTTTATCAATTTTCTAACAGCCATCCATACAAGCTCAAGTGGGAATGGAGAATCAGACTTTCATGAATCATTACCAGTAGCAGATTCTGCAGGCCGAAATCCGACCTTGGTTACACCTTCGCAATCTCCTTGTCTTTATACTTTTCTCTCAGCGGTAGGGCAAACTATATTCAGTGTGATTGCACAGTTGTAACAGGGGGCAAGGCTTGGTCCAGTCATTTTAGCAATGGTTTATTAAATGGCAAGAATCCAACATTCTCTCCCAAAACTATGTTGCCACTTCAATACAAAAAAAAAAAAAAAAGTTAAAAACTCAATTTATTTTTGTCACTAAAGTAAGCAAATATTACTTTGAATATAAGTGCCAGTTTTATATAGAAACTATAAAGTAGGAATGCACTTTAGGATGAACAATTCCAAGCCTTAAGGAGGTTATTAGTCCCTTCTCAAATCAGCAAGCATGAGGTGATTTAGGGCTCTAGTCTTCTTGGAGGGTGGATTCAAATGACTTTCTCTCTCTTTTTTTCAGTACTACTTACGCAGCACTTAAAACTAATGTATACTAGAATTTCAGTCTCAAGGACAAAAATTAGCTTGGCTCTAAAACCATCACTGGCAGTTTCTCCCTTTTCATTTTGTCCCCTCTTTATCCCCCCATAATCTCTTTCAAATGTCATCCAGAGCCAGCTCTCTCAAACTGTGGGGCTTAGACAGCATCTGGATAAACCTCAAAATTCTTGTCTTGTTTATTTAAAAACAATTTGCATTTTCATATTTTTGATTCCCATCCTGTTTCTCCAGA
>NW_027133396.1:0-7641 GCF_026122565.2 Emydura macquarii macquarii
CCAAAGTCTCCATCTTTAATACCAGGGAGGGGAGGTTGGCTGGGGAGGCGTCCTGCGACTGTGGGGCCTATTTCGTTCCCTTCTCCGTTCACGTCTCCGGGCAGAGTTCTCCTGAGCGGCATCCACCGGCTCTGTCGACACCTTCCGGGAGCAGTGGGCGCTGTCCGGGGCTCTCTGCTTGGTGTCCTCTTCCGGTTCGCTTCTTTTATTCCTTTGACCCTCACGCCCTTCCCTGTTTTCACATTTGTTGTCCCAAGCAGTTAGTTGCTCTCTAGGTCCGGTGGCTCCTCCCCTTGGGCTGGAGGAGGGGCCTTGAGCGGTGGGCGGGCTCATGCCCGCCCACCCTCCCCTTGTTTGCAAATAGGTATGCCCTTTTGAGAGGGGAGCCCCTGCTGCTGCTGCTCCTCCTCGGGGGCCCTCCTTGCTTGCTTTCCCCCCACCTGGCTGTGGGGACCTGCTGCTTCCCCCCTACTGCCGTGAGCACCCTTCCCCTGCTGCTCCTGTGGTTGCCCCGAGCCATTGGGGCACCCCTGCTCCTTCCCTTCCCCCTCCCCCATCCCCTGCCACTGCCCCTTGCTTCCTTTGCAGCTTTCCCCACCCTGTAGCCCCCTCCCTGCTTTGTTTGTTTGTTTGCCCCTGCCTTGGTTTGTTTGTTTCCTTGAATTGCCCTGCCCCTGCCTTGGTTTGTTCCCTGCCCTGCCCAGGCTCAGTGGGTTTGCCACTGGGCCTTTCTAGCCCTGCTTTGGCCCTGACCCCCTCTCCCTTCTGCTGCAGCTTACCCCTCTGCCCTGGCTCAGTACTCCTGCCCTGTGGTGCTCAGGGCCCCCCTCCACCTGACCCTCCCCCGTTTTTGTTGCCCCCCCATTACACCCCCCCCTAAGTTGAAATAGCCCTTGTCCCCAGTGCAGCTGGAGGAGCCGGTGTTTCCACCTGGGCTGGTGAGTGTGTTCTTTGCATCCCTGCTTGGATTGCCTCCCCCCCTCAATATTCATTTGCCCTGGTGCCCTCCTCCACTGCTTTCAGCCTGGCGGGGAGGAGCGGTCCACATCCCCCTCCTTCCCCCTCCCCCACCTCCATCTCCACTCCCCCCCAGTCTCCCTTACCCCCCCTCCCCTCCAACCTCGCTTCCACGCCCCTCCCTCTCTAATTCCCCTGTCTCTCGCCTCCTATGCTGCCCCCCCCCCCTTAACTCCCACCCTTCCCGCTGTGTTCCAACCTTCCCACAGGATGGCGTGCATGTCTGGGGCCGGGACCCCCTCCCTGGACGCCCCTGCCCCTTGCCCCGAGCCCCCCTCCAGCCCAGGGCGTCTAACCCCGCCACCTCTACCGGGCCACCGGGCATCAGGCCCAGGGCTCTGGTGGCGGACGCCTCAGGAGGGGACCCTAGGGACTCTGCCGCTGCTCCAACTCCCTCCCCCCCCCTGCTCAGGGGGGTGCGCCCTCGGCGGGGAAGAAGGGCCAGGGGAAGAAAAAGGGCAAAGGCCCTGCCCGGGCGGCGCCCCCGCCCGTGGTGGGGCCTGCTCCCTCCCCCGCTGTCCCTTCCCCCGCTGTTCCCTCCCCCAGTTCTGGGGGCAGCGCCACTCCCAGGGCGTACGCCCAGGTCGCTGCGAGTCTTCCACACTCCGCCCCGTCATCTGGCCCGACCGCCGCCTCCAGCACCATCCCTGGAGGCCGGGGCCCCTTCCCCACCCTTACCAGGAGGCATGGGGTCCGCTGCCTCCTGGTGCGTGCCTCGCTCCACGTGGAAACCTATGTGCGGGCGTTGGCGTGGGTGGTGGGGCCCACGGCCGTGGTGGCAGCCCCCAAGATGTACGGGAAGGTGGTCTTCTTCCTGGCATCGGAGGCCGCCGTCCAGGAGGTGGTGGTGACGGACCTGGCGGTAGGGGGCGTCCACGTCCCAGTGGAGCCCCTGGAAGACCTGGGCATACGGGTGGTCTTCACCTCCGTCCCGCCCTTGCTCCCCAATGCCGCTCTTCTGCCTTTCCTCTCTGCCCTGGGGAAGCCTATCTCCGTCATCAGCCCGCTTCCCCTCAGCTGCAAGGACCCCGCCCTCCGCCACGTCCTCTCTTTCCGCCGGCAGGTGCAGCTCCAACTGCCGCCGGCGGCGCGTGGCGGAGAGGCACTAAAGGGGTCGTTTCTGGTGCCCCATCAAGGGGCCCAGTACAGGATATATTACAGCACGGGTGGGGCCCGGTGCTTCCTGTGCCGGGCGATGGGGCACGTCCGGAGAGACTGCCCCCTGGCCCGGCAAAGCGGGGAGCCTGGGACCCCCGGGACCCACAGGGGTGCCACCCAGACCAGCGGCGGTGCCCCCTTCAGCCGTGCCGTCCCTGTGGCTGCCTCTCCTCCATCACCTTCCACCTCCGCTCGGGCCCCGGGGGTGCCTCCCCCGGTGCGCCCAGACGAGCAGGCAGGCCCTGCTGACGCCCAGTGCAGTCCGGCGGGGCCTGCGGGGGAGAGGGAGCCAGGGCCGCCTTTGGCGGGTGCTGGAGAGGCCTCGCCCCAGGGAGAGGCCTTTCCTTCCCCTGCTGCCCCGCCTCCGCTTTGCCATACCCCATCCCCTGCGCTCTTGCCCCCTGGCCCTGCCCCCACCGCCCAGCCCTCCACATCAGAGGACTGGGTGCCCGTGCAGGGTAAGCGCGGCAAGCGCAAGTTCGGGACCCAGCGCCCCCTCCCCCTCGTCACCGAAGGGGGTTAACGCCCCTAAAAATCTCACAAGGGGGCTGTTGGACCCGGGCCTTCCGCCGCGCCCCCTGCCAGAGCCCAGTGGGTGGCACTGGCTGAGGACCCTGCAGCGGCAGCAGTGGGTGGTACCATCTCTCTCCTAGAGTCCCTTCTAGAGGAGTTCCCAGCCGGATGCACTTCTGCCTACACGCCCCTCACACCCTCCTCCAGTGCCGAGGCTGCTCCCTCCTCGGTCCCCGCCGAGGAGGACCTAGTGGTGGCGGGGGAAGATTTCTCCTCCCTTATGGAGGATATAGATGCCTTGGGCCTAACTCCGGCGTGTCCGGGGGTGGACGAACCTTCTCGTCTGGAGGGTTCGGCCGAGGACGGCTCTCTGCCGCCCTCCCCTTTCCTCTCCCTCCTTTCCCCAGCTTTTGGCCCCGCTCCTGTCCCCCAGCCTGTTCCAGACCCTTCCCCTCCCCTGGTCGATGGTGCCGACTCCGCTGCAGCCCTCGGGGCGATGGCTGGGGCCGACCAGTCCGGACCCGGGCAGTTGGCCTCCCTGCCCTCCAACACGTGATGGCCGCCCACCGACCCAGTCCTCCCTCCCAAGGATTGTGGATCCCCAGATGGTGCAGCTCCCCTGCCTGGCCCCGAGGCCGTCCCCCCCGCCTCGCCCGACCCTCCTGCTCCCGGCCCCTCTTCGGAGACACCACGCTCCTCTGGCCTGGCCGCTGCGGATACCGCAACCAACCCTGACCCTGTTCCTCCCCCTGTCCCTTCCGATGACCTTCCCCCTGTCTCAATTCCTCCCCTTCTCCTTGGTCCTGCCCCTCCTCCACCTTCCGCCCCTGAACCCTCCCTCCCTCCCCCTGCTACCTGTGCCCCCGCCGCCCCTGGAGTTGTCTCCTTTCCCCTGGAGAGCTCCCAGGAGGCGGCCTTTGTTTTTGCCACTCCCACCCCTTTAGGGGCTGCTGTCTTCCTTCCGCCGCTGCCCCTGTCATCTGCCCCATCCGGCAGTGGGGCCGCTGCAGGGGCCAGGCCGGAGGACGAACTCCCCGAGGCGCTGCGCAAGGAGCTGCTCACCTTCCTACAGGACTCCCGTGGTGCCCGGAACCGGGTGCAGCTCATGTTGCAGCGCTGGGGGACTTCCACCGCGTCCTCCGGGCCGTGAGGGCCATATTGAAGGAGGGGAAAGGGACCAGGCGGCAGGACACAACGGCCTACCAGCGGGCCCGCAGCTTCCGTGACGCCCTGATGGTTTTCGGAACCGGTCACGGGCTGCTGCGGAGCCCAAGGAGAACCGCTGGCGTTCCTGGCCGCGAGGATCCCCCCCAGCCCTCCTCATAATGCCTGTCATCTTTGTCACTTTGAACACCAGGGGCTGCAGGACGGCTCTCCACAGGACGCACGTGCTCTCCTTCCTTCGGGAGGGAGGGTACTCGGTGGCTTTCCTGCAGGAGACCCACACGGACCCAGCCGCTAAGGCCAGCTGGTGGCTGGAGTGGGGGGATGGGGTGCACCTGAGTCATCTCTCCGCCCGCCTGCAGCCTGAGGTTCTGGGGGTCACCGAGGTTGTGCCGGGCCGTCTACTGCACCTCCGGGTCCGCATGGAGGGGCTGACGTTGAACCTTGTCAACATCTATGCCCCGACTGCGGGCCTGGAGCGGGTGCAGTTCTTTCGGCAGGCGGCCGCCTTCCTCGGTGTACTGGATCCTCGTGAGTGCCTGGTCCTGGTCTTTAACACCACCCTCGAGGAGCGGGACCGCACGGGGACCGAGCAGTGCCAGGCCGCCGCCGTCGCCCTCCGGGAGGTCCTGGACCACCACTACCTGGTGGACGTCTGGCGGGACCACCACCCGGACGACATCGTCACCTTCACCTTTGTCCGGGTGGGGGAAGAGCGGTTGAGCCACTCCCGGTTGGACGCCATCTATTTTTCTCATGACCATCTCTCACGGGCCCACCCCTCCAGCGTATGGCTGTTCTCGGATCACCAGCTGGTGACCGTAATAGCCTCTCTGACAGCAGAGAGGCCGGGGCCAGCCTACTGGCATTTTAACAGCAGCCTGCTGGAGGATGTGGGCTTCGTGGCATCCTTCCGGGAGTTCTGGCTGGCCTGGCAGGGGCAGAGGCACGCCTTTCCTTCGGCGCGGCACTGGTGGGACATGGGAAAGGTGCGCGCCCGGCTCTTCTGCCGCGACTACACTCGGGGGCCAGCCGGCGGAGGGATGCAGGGATAGAGGAGTTGGAGCGGGAGGTCTTAGCGCTGGAGAGGCGTCTGGCTTCCAGCCCCGAGGATCCATTCCTCTGCGGAGTGTGCCGGGAGAAGCGGGAGGAGCTCTGGGCCCTCGAAGACCTCCGGACTCGGGGTGCCTTCGTTCAATCCCGCATCCGTCTCCTTCGGGAGATGGACCATGGCTCCCGCTTCTTCTATGCCCTGGAGAAAAGACAGGGGGCCCGGAAGCACGTCACCTGCCTTCTGGCGGAGGACGGCGCCCCCTCACGGATCCGTTGGAGATGCGTGGAAGGGCCTGGGCCTTCTATGCCGACCTTTTCTGCCCGGATCCGACCGAAGCCGCCGGCCGCAGGATGCTCTGGAACCAACTTCCCACGGTCAGCACAAGCGACCGTGACCGGCTGGAGCTACCTCTCACTCTGGCCGAGTTCTCGGAAGACCTCCGCCTCATGCCCACAAACAAATCCGCAGGCGTGGATGGGCTGACCATGGAGTTCTACCACGTATTTTGGGATGTCCTCGGCCTGGACCTCTCCAACGTCTGGGCCGAGTCCTAGGCCAGCGGAGAGCTCCCCCTGTCGTGCAGGCAGGCCATGCTCGCCCTGCTGCCCAAGAAGGGGGACCTCCGTGACCAGCGTCCCATCTCGCTCCTCTGCACGGACTACAAAATCGTGGCCAAAGCCATCTCCCTGAGGCTGGGGTCTGTGCTGCAGGACGTGGTCAATCCCGACCAGACCTACACCGTCCCGGGCTGCACCATCTTCGACAATCTGTATTTGGTCCGGGATCTCCTAGAGCTTGGGTGTAAGGATGGTCTGTCGTTCGCCCTCCTGTCTCTGGATCAGGAGAAGGCGTTCGACAGGATGGACCACGGGTATCTCCTGGGCACCCTGCGGGCGTTCGGCTTCGGGTCCCGCTTTGTGGGTTTTCTCTGGGTGTTGTACGCCTCCACGGAGTGCCTGGTCAAGCTCAACTGGACCCTGACCGAACCGGTCAGCTTCAGGCGTGGAGTGCGCCAAGGCTGTCCACTGTCGGGCCAGTTGTACGCCCTGGCCATTGAGCCCTTCCTCTGTCTCCTCTGTCGGAGGATGACAGGTTTGGTGCTCCGTGAGCCAGCGCTGAGGCTGGTCTTGTCAGCGTACGCTGATGACGTGCTCCTCGTGGTCCAGGACCCAGGCGACCTGGTGCGATTGGAGGCCTGCCTGGCCCTCTACTCGGCAGCCTCCTCCGCCCGGTTCAACTGGGCCAAGAGCTCTGGTCTGATGGTAGGGGCTGGGTGGCGGGCGAGCTCCCTCCCACCTGCGCTTCAAGCCATTCGATGGAGTGCGGGTCCGCTACTCTATCTGGGCGTTTACCTTTCTGCCACCCATCCCTCCCCGGCAGATAACTGGCAAGATTTGACGGACAGGGTGGTGCGGCGGCTACAGAGCTGGACAGGACTGCTCCGGTGCCTCTCCCTTCGGGGGAGGGCGCTGGTCCTCAACCAGCTGGTCCTGTCCATCTCTGGTACCGCCTCAACACCCTGGTCCCGACCCCGAGTTTCCTGGCCTACCTCCAGTAGATAGTTCTGGAGCTTTTCTGGCCAGGACTGCACTGGGTCTCTTCAGGGATTCTGAGTCTCTCCCTGTAGGAAGGGGGGCAGGGCCTGTGCTGCATCTGCAGCCGGGTCCACACCTTCCGCCTCCAGGCCCTGCAGAGACTCCTTTATGATGCAGGTAGTCCGGTGTAAAGCCATTTGGCGCACACCTTCCTCCGCCGCCTCCAAGGGCTCCGATACGACCGGCAGCTCTTTTTTCTCTACCCGAGGGGTCTTCCGCGAGACCTCTCTGAGCTGCCGGTCTTCTACCAGGACATCCTCCGGACCTGGAGGCTGGTCTCTGTCTTCAGGCCCCCTTTGGTCCCCGAGGGGGAGGATCTCCTCACGGAGCCCCTGCTACACAACCCACAACTCGGTGTGCAGGTGGCGGAGACCCCCTCGGTGCGACGGAGGCTGGTTCTGGTGGGAGTCACCAAGATCGGAGATCTCCTGGACTACGACTGGGGGGACTGGATGAACCCCCATGCGCTGGCTCGGCGCATGGGGCTTTCCACCCCTCGGACCCCCCAGCGCGTACTCCAGGAGGTGAGGGCAGCCTTGCCCCCCGCTACTCATGCCTACCTCGAGCGCTCTCTATCGGGGCACTCTCCTCTCTATCGGGCACTCTCCTCCGGCACTCTCTATCGGGCCCCGTCCCCGCGAGCCCACTCGCCCCCCCCCCTTCCCTACGCCCCGAGCCGGCTGCACGATTTGCAGCCGGTCCCTTTCCAAACCGCGTCGAGAGACCACCTTTACACGCTTGTGCTCGACACCCTTCACTTCCCCACTCTTGCATTCCACCCAGACACCAAATGGCGGGACCTACTGCCACCTCTGGAGGGCGGGGACCCCCGGTGGGCCAGCCTGTATTCCACCTTGACCCCACGGCCCACCGGGGACATCAGTTGGCAGCTCCTTCACGGAGCCGTGGGCACGGGCGTGTTCTTGGCACGGTTCACCCTCCGCCCCGACACCTGCCCCTTCTGCGGCACGAGGGAGACCCTGGCGCACGCATACCTGGAGTGCGCCAGGCTGCAGCCCCTCTTCCGGCTCCTCCAGAACCTCCTGCTGAGGTTCTGGCTGCACTTTTCCCCACACTTGTTCATTTATGCACACCCCGTCCGTGGCCCCACAAAGTCGCGGGACCTCCTCATCAACCTCC
>NW_027133397.1:0-7879 GCF_026122565.2 Emydura macquarii macquarii
CTCTGCTTCTGATGCCACCTCTGGCTCCACAGTACTATCATCTGTGACTAACCCGGCTCCGAAGTCCCAGCCCTCCAAGGGGGTACTTCTTAGAAGTCACCTACAGTGGTGCACCCATAGGGACACTACTCGAAGAAGTTACTCACCGTGTGCAGTAACCATGATTCTTCTAGATGTGTCCCCTATTGGTGCTCCACTAACCACCCTCCTCCCCTCTTCTTTGGAGTTCTCGCTGTGACTCTGCGGTAGAGAAGGAACTGAGGACATGTAGCTTGTGTGTGTTGGCTAGCCTCACGGCACAGCACAAGGAGATACTGAGCATGTGCAGGCCCAACGGATACTGCTACTGAAGTTCTCTGATCAGCAGCGCAGGGATGCCGAGCACCTACATTGGAGCACCCATAGGGACACATCTCGAAGAACCATCATTCCTGCACAAGGTGACTAACTTCTTCTTACTCACCCCGAACACCCAGCACTATCACAGCTGTCACCAGGGCAATGTTCCAAGCCCATCCAAGCCACAAAGCAACCCAATGTCAATGCAGGCACTGAGGGAGACCTGCAGGAGTCAGAACCTAGTGTAAGGATTTATAATAATTTATAATAATACAAGGAAAAGTGCTCTCCGTGTATCTGCAGGGCAAAAATCCCATAAAACAAAAATTCCAAAATGAAGTTTCCAACTTCCAAAAATGAATATTTGAAATTCCAAAACGAAATTTGGAAATCTGAAGTGGAGTTCTGAAATTTCAAAACTGAACTTTTTCATAATTTCCAGTTCACAGGAAACTTGAAAATGATTTCTTTTTTTTTCCAAATAAGAATAAAAAGAAATGTCAGAATTTCCCACAAACTGGAAATTCCAGCTCTACATCTCACTATCTCCTGCAGACTGAGAATTGCTTGCAGACCTTTCTCATTAGCCAGCAACATCCTGCATGCCATACCTTAATGCTGGACCTGGGATAGAATCTCTGGGCTGACCTTCATTTTGCTGCAGTCACCACATCTTGGAGCATCCAGATCACAGACAGGAGGGTTTTGAGCAGGAGTGATTTGGAGATGGGGCAGTGGCAGAGGTTCATTGTTACGTAAGGGAGAGATATATATGGACGGGACTGCCAAGTACTTGTGAGACAAGACAGAAGTACCAATAGGCTTAACAATGGTAGGAAATCAGCTAGCAGTTAAAGATTGGAAGCTGGTTTGCTCCTGCAACTTGGATGGAAGATTACATATCCAGCTAATAACTTTCACTGCTCTCAGGGCTATTTATTTAGGTACTTCTATGGTGTCCATCACCTTTGTATCCAAGTGCCTCCCAACCATTTATAAATTTTATCCTCTCAAACCCCTCACAGAAAAATTATCCACATTTTACAGATGGGCAACTGAGGCACAGTGAGATTAAAACTCCAATACAAACATGCACAGGTTTAACTTTAAGCAAGTGAGTGGTCCTGCTGAAGAAGTTAGGTGTGTGTATAATTAATTCACCCAGGAAGTCTGGCTGAGCCAGGACGAGATCCCAGGTCTCCTGAGTCTCATCCATAATCCATTTCTTCCCTTCTTCACATGTATTCCAGCAAACCTACAGGTGTCATGTTTTATTATGGTGTTGCAATGAGGGGTATGAACTAGAAAAGAAAGGGTTAAAGAGCAGGCCTCGGTTCAGGTGGACCCTGCCTTGCTGCACCTGTGAAGCATGCCAGGTGTGGAGACAATGCCCAGCTGAGAGGGTCCCAGCCCTGGGAGTTGGACAGACCTCTCGTGCTCCGGGCCCAGAGATGAGTTCAGCAGAGAGCCAGATTCCTTCGGTTGCCAGTAAATGTGGAGCGGTAGGACAGATGGCTGGAGGACCCTTGTGGGACAGGTCATCTGCATGCTGCTCTTTAGTTCTGTTAGTTTAGCTTTCTTTCCTTTGTTACATTGGGAACCGGGCAGGGCTTGACCCCCAGGGCAGACCCCTGCTGACAATGCGAGCTCACTGAAGACGGGGTGGGCCAACGTAGGCAGCAGCCCAGGAAAAGAAGCAAGACCTTTGACAAGATGGATCTTCACTGCTTCCTACAGGTCCTGGGATGGAACCCTAGGCAAAGGGAGGGACTGACCCTGGACACGTGCGTTGGTCTGGCCTGTTGGCCTGACATGAGGTCAGGGACTACTGAGTTAAACTTGGATTTACCCTGAAAGGGGTGAGACTAAAGGTGACTTGACCAGCAGGCCAGTCAGAAGATGAAGAGGACCATCGGTGGGTCCAGATCATCAGCAGAGCTAGAGAGAAAACAGCACACAATGGTGCACCCAGCCACAAGGTGGCAAATCAGCTGGTGAGTCACTTTGTCACTCGTGTTTTATCAGTAGTCTGGGTAGGATTAGAATTTTATTGGTAAATGTCAATTTCACTGCACACACAGAAACCAACAAAAAATATTTCCATCGATGATGATCAAAATGATAGGCAAAATAAGAAAAATGCTGATTAAGAAACCTAATAGAGTTTGATTTAAGGGTATTTACCTTGTATGTTTTGACATGTAATGTTTGTTTTAACAGTTATAAATCTCAACATCTGCTGTCATTAAGTAATTGTTATAGTGTAGCCCATTGCCAGATTCTAAAATAATTCAGTGCCTTGTTACATTTACTTCAAGTTTGCAACTAAAAAAATATTTTCTGGCCTCAGATTAACAAATTTTAGGCTAAAATAGGATGGGATTTTTTTTGTGGGGGAGAGGGAAGTTAGAGGAAACTGGATTCAAAAATAGGTTTATACTGGAAACTAACAAATTTAACTACTGCTTAAAGTCAGTGCTGTGACTCCACAATTTTAACACTAGTTTAGCAAAGAAAAACAGTTTCTGTGCAGGGACCTGGGCCATCTTACTCCCTAATCCTAGGGGGCACTGCATGGGACTGGAGCTCACCCAACTCCTGGCGAGGGGAGAGAGGTGGACCCACTTCTCCAACCACCCCCTTTGGACCCAGCCTATGGCCCCAGAGGTCCAGTCTCCACTCTGGGGGAAAACACTTGGGACAGGCACTCTCACTTGTGTGTGTGGGACAGCTGGGCTCAGATTTACACCCACAAGTTTCAGGCTAAAAGGAGATTTCCCATCACCTGTGACGGGAGAGGCGCTGTCAATTAAAAGGCATGTGCTGAAAACTGCTGTACTAGGTTTAAGTCCCGCACCACCTCACTGCTGCGGTTTCATACACATTGGCATCACATAAGTCAGTTTTCTTTTCACGTGTAGGGCTGGAAGCCAATGGTGCTCCTCAGAGTAGTAAAACCTACACCTAGTAGTAAGTGTTTGCTGGATAAGGCCCTAAATTGTGACCCTGGAAATACAGGATTAAGGGCTGGATTCTGCCTCCACCACTCACAGTGAGTCATGCCTCGCTCCAGGAGTCAGCCACTGACCCTGAGACATTTTCCATTGGCCCCTCCCGGAAACACCCATAAGGGAGTTAGCTGCCCAAGTCCTAGTGAATTTCAGCCCCTCAGGCACCTTTGAAATCCCAGCCACAGTTTGTAACTGCTGCATTGCTAAGTAGATACCAGGATGTGATATTCAGTCACTTACTTTGGGTCCTTGCTCTAGGGGTGGAACCTGATTGTTGCTGCTTCGACTGGAGGTTTAATATGGCATAGCCTCTTCTTCCTCCATTGGCCAACTCGCCCCTATTTGATTTCCCAGAAGATACTCTGAAGCAGGGAAAGAGACCCATTAACTGGCCATTAGACTCAGTCTGTGCAGCTCAGGGTTCCCAGAAGCGGCGCTGAACCCTCTTCAAAGGAAACCACACAGGAAACACAGGAAATGAGCGCTGGTGTGAAATTTGATCTGTCTCTCTCCTCCTCCCTCCACTGGACTAGACTAGAGAACTGAACTGGTTGGACAGAACGCCTTTGAATACAAACGTGTCAGTGTCCCTACACTAGCTGTGCTGAACCAGATTTAGAACCGATGCACATTTGCCCTGCGTCCACACTAGCACCATCCTAAACCATTTCCCTTGCAATGCACTGTGGGTATTGATTCCATTCTTCCCAGCTCAGCCCCTGGAAGCAGTGCACTCTGAATAACTTAGAAGACCCACGACACTGGGGATGAAGAGGGGAGGGATATATGGGCAGCGTGTGTCCCCAGCTGTGCCTGCTCCATAGAGGATGTGTTACAGCACCTGGCACTTTTGTCAAACTATAGAGGCTCATGGTTTTAGCTCGGGAAGTGTCTGGGTCTAGCCCTGATGGTGTGTATCACTCGTGCACACACACTCTGTGTGTGTATGTGTATTAACTGCCAAAACTCATGAA
Organism: Emydura macquarii macquarii; assembly: GCF_026122565.2. NCBI lineage: Eukaryota > Metazoa > Chordata > Testudines > Chelidae > Emydura > Emydura macquarii. The sequence continues at coordinate 4,325 of NW_027133397.1, forward strand.
GGCTGTCCAGTGGTGCCTCATGTCCTGGCAGATTGGCCAAACAGAACCCTCTGCAAACCGGGAAATGAAATGTTAAGGTACTGCAGGCTACCACTGTAATTCAACCTTTCCTTTGCCCCCTGAAGCTTGCAATAGCAACTGGGATTGGGGCAGAAAGATGGGCGCAGTAACAAACAGACATGAGGAAAGACTAAGAGAATGTGCCCTTGTTTGTGTTGTGGTCCGTAGATTTGACATGTGTCTGCATGCCCTCCAGCCGTATTGATTGTATCAGGGGTAGCTGTCTTGGATGGGGAAGGGATTAGTTGAAGCAGGGTAGCAGAACTGACACTAAGATATGAGGAGAGATCCAAGTGTATCTTGAGGGCTCAGGTTTGCCTCATTTCAGCACCGAGTACCAGGGCATAGGGGTCTTTTTGCCAGGGAGCTTGTCAGCAGTCTGATGGCAGTGGTCTCCAAGGCTTAGTGAGGAGCAAGTGAAGGCAATGTCTCAAAAGGAGCCAACCCTCAGGGCAAGGGTGAAGTGGTAGTAACACTTAGCAAGTTTGGGGTGGCTTGTGTGGCATAGGTGCAGTGTTGGAGTGTAGGCCTGTGGTAGGTAGCTCCTGTTCCCTCCACCTGACCTAAACCCAAGTTTTGCCGTAGCAAAGAGAAGATGTTAGACTTCCATGAATTCCATGGTCAGCAGGAACCATTGTGATCATTTAGTCTGACTTCCTGCATATCACCGACTTCCCTGAATTAACCCCTGTTTGAACTAGAGCAGATCTTTTAGAAAAGCATGAGATCTTGATCTAAAGTTTGCCAGTGATGGAGAATCCACCATTGCCTTTGGTAAATTGTTCCAATGGTTCTTTAACCTCACCACTGCACCTTATTTCAAGACTCAATTTGTCTAGCATCAACTTGGATCTTGTTAGACCTTTGTCTGCTAGATTGAAGAGCCCTCTATTATTAAATTTCTGCTCCTCATGTAGATTGTGATCAAGTCATCCCTTAATCTTCTCTTCGTAAAGACATTGAGCTCCTTGAGTCTGTCACTATAAATCATATTTTCCAATCATCATTCTCGTGGCTCTTCTCTGATCCCTCTCCATTTTATCAACATCCTTCTTGAATTGTGGGCACCAGAACTGGACACAGTATCCCAATAGAGGTCACACCAATACCAAATACAGAGGTAAAAATAACTTCTCCTACTCGAGAATTCCCTTTTTATGCATTCAAGGACTGCAGTAATTCTTTTGCTTACCATATGTTCTGCCAGGCACCACTGATCACAGATGCCTGCAGGTTCTGGATACCAGGTGAGGAATAAAAACAGGCCCACAACAATTAGGTACACTTATCTTTAATCACGGCATATACTCCAAACAGCAGAGGGAGACCCTAAAGCTCTGCAAAGCGGGTCGCAGGGGTGGGCCACGCAATCCAAACGAATTCATGGCTGAGTCTCATTGCGTACTTTGCATTACAAGCTTTTATATGCAGCATAACATATTCACACTAGGGAACAGCAAGCATTGGCAAATTTACAGCACATGACCTTGCTTCCTAACTTTCCTCCTCTTTTGGCACTGAAACAAGCTACACAGCAGGTTGCGAAACCAGCCCTGCAACTTGTTTACTGTGCTGTGCCAGCAATTCTAATCAAACCAGTTCAGACTAGCCCTGCCGCGTCACTATCTCCAGTGTGTTACAAAATCTTCTGAGATCTATCACTACACCATATCACACTGGGAGCTCATGCTCAGCTGATTATCATGACTCCAAAAATACTCTGTCCTACAGTGCTCATGTGCTTTGTGCTCAGAGGATCCAGTAGCATCTGTGAGGGTAGAGTGCTACCGTGTATTATTTGACTTTTGGGACATCGCCCACAGCGGGCAGAGTTACGGTTGTGTTGTGTTGTGGGGTAGGGAGATTCCCCCAGGTGTTTATGCATCAGTGACTTATGTTCATTTGCAAATATATGTGCAAAGCACATTTTGTATTTGACCAGCTTCTGCTGCTACAACCCAGCAGGTAAATAGAGGTTTTCAAAATTAGTGCTGGCAGTACTAGCAAGAATTTCAGTCGAGAACAAGAAGACAGCTCACTGTCAGATCAGCCTGCTGGAAACTGATTTTAGCTGCTTTAGCAAACACATGAGCATGGCTTATGGATTTTCACAGGAAATAGCCTTTGGTCAAGAATCTTATGACCACCACGGCGGTGTTCACACAATCAGCCTGCTGTGGGCTATCTCAAGTCAGCACTTCCTGTCTGTGTGCTCAGTGCTGCCTGTGACGCTGGTTGGATTACAGGGGCCATTTGTGATATTATTTAATATCAATATCTCAAAATTATAATAATAATTCATATGCGATATGCCGTGTCAGGTACCATTAGAAAGGCTATAATGTGCTATGTAAGCTGATAATGTTTATGTTCATGTGTTATGTGTATTGGGAGTTATGGATATGTTTGAATATATCTGTATTTCAATGTGTGCTGTGTTTTTAGGTAAGATCCAAACTTATATTGAACTGGTGCTGTGGCTGACCCTTTCGGATTACGAGAACCTTTTTGGTAAAGAGCATAGAATTCTAAATAACTGGTCTCTTTACTGGACCTAGTGGCTGATTGGGAGCCAGAGACTGAAATGCATTAAAGGGGGCTGTGTATATTTTTATTTTAGCTTCTTGATAACCAGTGTGGGGAATCAGAAGCACTGTTTGTGGCTGGTTGGGAAGTCTGACTTCAGTGTCACCCACCAGTGCTGGGAGAATCTGCTCTTTTGCAGCCTGCCCTGGCCTTGGCATTTTCAGGTGGCTGCTCTAGGCACGGAAGGGTCATACAGCCATTCCCTGATTTCACCTCCCACGTAACAGTCTTTAGTAGGTTATGTGTGTTTCATTGATTTGATCACACAGTTGGCTCATATTCAATTTGTGATTCCAGTTCCTTATCAGCAGTCTGAACACCTAGCCAGTTATTCCCCATTTTGTAGTTGCCCATTTGATTTTTCCTTCCTAAGCGTAGTACTTTGCACTTGTTTTTATTGAATTTCATCTTGCTTATTCCAGAACAATTCTCTAATTTGTCAAGATTGTTTTGAATACTAAGCCCATCCTTCAAAGTGTTTGCAACCCCTCACATTGTGGTGTCATTCACACATTTTATAAACATACTTTCCATTCCATTATTCAATGAAAATATTGAAAACATTTCTTTTCAATGAAAATATTGAATAATACTGGACCCACGATTGATGTCTGCGTGATCCCATTAGATACACTCTCTCAGTTTGACAGTGAACCATTGGTATCTACTCTTTGAGGACAGTTTAACCAGTTGTGCTCCCACCTTATAGTAATTTCATCTAGACTGTATTTCCCTAGTTTGCTCACAAGAATACCAGGTGTAATTGTGCCAAAAACCTTAGTAAAATCAAGATGTATCTACTGCATTCCCCCCCAATCATGAGGCCAGTAACCCTGTCAAAGACATTGGGTTGGTTTGTCATTATTTGTTCTTGACAAATCCATGCTGCTTATTCCTTGTACCCTATAA
>NW_027133398.1:0-7613 GCF_026122565.2 Emydura macquarii macquarii
GCTTCTTTATATTATCAATGGGAAACCAGTGAGAAGAAAATGATGCTAGGTCCGGAGCAGGTTTAAAGGTGATTAAACGAGTTAGGCATTTATTTTATTGATGATGGAATTTCCTGGGCGTGAGAACGTGTCCCCCTCAGGTTGCGTTGTAAATCCCAGTCTCAGGGAGTGGACAGAGAAGGGGAAGTGGCATTGATCACTCACAAAATCAAAATCACTGAATGCAGCAGGAAAGTTAGTGGGATGAAAACCACAGAAAAGGGATGCACTGGGGGGGTCATATTTTAAAAGGGTCCCAAAGGAATTAGGTGCAAAAACTATATTGACCGTCGGTGCGAGCTGGGGACCTAATTCCATTAGAACTCTTTGGACCTCCCGGCCTACCGCTATAATTCCAACCTAGCCGTAAAAGAGTGGATAATTTCTAACACTTCTCCCAGCCCAGTTATCACGGGCTGTATAACTTCCAGCCGTTCTGCTCCCTGGCCAAACACTCTTCTCTCACACCTCATGAGCCGAAGGCCACTAGAGACGTTGGAAATGTTCACCTCGTCCTCAGAGGATTTGAGAGCAATTCTCAGAAATCAAAGGCGAGCGATTCAGATTGTCTCTTCGTTCCTCCAGTGATAGGAAAGTAAGTCAGGACCCCACCGCAGCGTCCTAGGCGCTGCACAAACACACAGTGAGGAATAACGTCTGTCAGAGACTCAGTGAAAAGAGTTCAGATGAACAAGGGAAGGGTCTGTCTCTCGTATAAGGAGCGGGATATGCAAATGAAGGTGACAGTTTCCTGTTTATAGCTGACCCTCTCTCTGCCCAGGCTGCACCCGGGGAGACAATCCACAGCCCCCAGTGTCTGTGCAGTTACCAGCCACCTCTCCGCTCCAACACCAGGGACAATGAGACTTTCCGTCTACTTCGTTTTCATTGCGGCCGCTTTGCAAGGTATTTTCTAACCTAAATACCCTGGGGTTGTCGATGAATATTTTGTGTTTGCTCTTTTGATACTAATGTTTCACTCACATCTTTATTCCCAGGTGCCCGGTCCCAGATCAACCTGGTGGAGTCCGGAGGGGATGTGAAAAAGCCCGGAGACTCTCTGCGCCTCTCCTGCAAAGCCTCCGGCTTCACCTTCAGCGACTACAGGATGAACTGGGTCCGACAGGCTCCGGGGAAAGGGCTAGAATGGGTGGCTTACATAAGATACGATGGCAGTGCTACCTACTACCTTGATTCGGTGAAAGGCCGATTCACCATCTCCAGGGATAACTCCAACAACCTGCTGTACCTGCAAATGTCCGGCCTGAGATCCGAGGACACCGCCCGGTATTACTGTGCGAGAGACACAGTGACACGGATCCTATCACTGCTAATACAAAAACCCGGGCTGCAGAGTCCAGGCGCCATGTGAGGGCAGCAGAGACCTAAACCACCGGGCTTGGGAAACACAGAAATGAGAACGGGCCACAGAATACAATACAAATCTGCCTCCACGTTTTATCCATTATATTATTATGCAATGTCACCTGTTTCTACACAATGTCCCTCTGGCCCTCTGGTGCAGACACCACCCCAGCAGAGCTCACAGGTGATTCGCTCCCAGTCAAGAGCGGAGGATCCCCCAGTTTCTTCTTGGATGGAATCACCCGATTCCTGACCTGTCCTGATCTGCTGCTCCCAGGTGCAGCTTGAGGGGATGTGAAAAAGTCTGGATACTCTCCCCACCTCTCCTGCAAAGCCTCCGGCTTCACCTTCACCAACTGCTGGCTGAACTGGCTTCCAGGTGTGCATGAGAATGAGTCTCCGCCACAGACATCTCTGGGAGTGGCACATGTGAGGCCAACTCAGAGCAAGGGCTATTTGTATTTACCATCTCCCGGGACAACCACAGATATTTGCTCCATTTGCCCATCACCATCTTGAGCCGCGAGAACACCGCCTGGTATTACAGCGAGATACTCAAGTCAAACCAGTTCCTCTCAGTGAGTTCTCTGGTTTTGGAGTGCCCAATGTCTGGAAAAAGTCCGGATCATAAATGTGAGCCAGAGAAACCATCCGCAGCCCCCCGGTGTCTCTGAAGTTACCAGCCCCCCATCCTTCTGAGAAACTTCCCCTCCAACATCAGGGACAATGAGACTTTGGCTCCACTTCATTTCCATTGTAGCGGCTTTGGAAGGTGTTTTCTCCCCCTGACTACATCAGAGACGCAGGAGCACGTTATACTCTTGGCATTGATGTAGTTATATTGCAATCATGGTTTTAGTTATTTATTCGCCTCCACTGAATTGATGGAGAATGTGTTAAACGTGATTGGTTCCTTCCCTGCTCTCTGTTTCCTCTCCTCTCTCATCCCCACCTCCACTCCAGCAGCCCAGACCCCGTCGGGCCCAGAACTGAAGAAGCCTGGAGAATCCACGCAGCTGAAATGCGCCGTGAGCCGCTTTGTTGTTACCGACTGGTGGATGGCTTGGATCAGACAGCAGCCAGGAAAGGGACTGGAGTGGCTGGTCTATTATCACAAATCTTCCATCACCAATTACTACTTCTCCACCGTCCAGGGGTGATTCACAGCATCCAAGGAGAGCACCAATTTCTACCTACAAACGACCGGCCTGAAACCTGAGGACACCACCGTGTATTACTGTGTGAGAGCCACAGTGAGGGGGAGCCGGTCTGAGCTTGGTGAAAAAACCTCCTCCTGCAGAGACTGAGGAAGAGATTTTCGAGGCGTGACGCTCTCCTTCCACAGACCCCAAGAAGCTCCCCTTATAACCACCACACACAGCTGTGAGAGGAGAGAGAGACTACGCTGACTCCATCTCCTCTGGGGAGACCAGGGAACAGATGCCCAGGGCGTGTTTCAGTGGAGTAGGAAGGACCAGGTGCATCCCCCCGCGCTCTGTGGATGTCCCCACAGACTCCCCAGGGCTTTCTGCTCAGACACGCTCCGGCTGAAGGCTCCCTCCTTCTGGACTCAGTGGAGGAGCTGAGCCTTTAGCGAAGACCAGTGAGGAAAGGCTGAACCCTAAGGGAGGGTTATTGAGTGGAAGGCGTGCGGATCACTGATCTGTCTCTTTTCTACTGAGTTTAGTAATTCTCTCAGGTTGAAAACCATCACTTTGCAGAGGGACCAGCACAAGGACCTCCCCAGCTACCCAGCACCACCTATGCCTTCTGTAGGATTTATCCCCTGGCGAAACCTTGGCTTGTGCTGCTCCTCTGCACAGGGGTGACTTTTATCCTCTCCCCGCAGCACTGGCCCCCTCTCTTCAGACGAAGCACCCGGGACTCCAAAAAGCAGAATTCTTCTGATGCATCCTGGCTAAGTGGGTTTCTGCACATGGTCACCGGGTGACCCTGAGAATGGAATGGATCAATAATGTAATTCGCTATTAGGTTATAACACTGACACCATCATTACAGGGGTGTGAGGAGGAGATGATTAGATATAGATAGATAGATAAACACGGCTGTTTCTATTCAGTGATTTGATAAGTGCAATGAGGGCGAAATATGAACCTTCAGGGAAGGTTTGCTACTAAGGTTGGACTCTCTGACCCACCTGCCATTAGATTTCACAACGAGTTACTGTTTCACGCACCGGTGCCTGGGTCCCCACCCTTATATTGTCCCCACCCCTTGTCCCATGCAAATGAGCCGCCCGGGGCCCTGTTCATAGCCCAGTGGCAGGCCGCTCACACCGCTCAGAGCCAGCTCAGCTTCCCAGCCCGCCCAGGGAACCAGCCCGCCAGCCGCAGACATGGCCCCCAGCCTGGCCCTCGCCTTCCTCCTGCTGCTCCCAGCGGGTAAGGGCGGAATCTGCGCTCCAGCTGAGCCCCCGCTACCGCATGTGCCCTAATAACCGCGCCTCTGGGAATCAATAAAACATTTCCTTATATTTCTCCCCTCTGCAGGTGTCTATTCCCAGGGTTAGCCTGGTGGAGTCCGGTGGAGGAATCAAGAAGCCCGGAGAGATCCTCACACTGACCTGCTCCGTGTCCGGATTCTCTCTCACTAGCAAGGAGGTGCACTGGGCCCGCCAGCCAGCAGGGAAAGGGCTTGAATGGGTCGGAGTTATCTGGTACACTGGACGCACTGCTTATAACGAGGGTCTGAAAAGTCGCCTCACCATCACCAGAGACACCTCCAAGAGCCAAGTGTACCTGCAACTGACCGGCCTGCAGCCCGCAGACACCTCCGTGTATCACTGTGCCGGACACACACAGGGAGGGAAAACCTACCCGAGCCAGCACTAAAACTAACCTTGTGCAGAACCCGCCTTCCCGTGGCAGTGACAGAGCAGCTGCTGCCCACGCAATGTTCTCTCTGCTCGGCTGGTTACTCGCTTGGCACAGATTCCCGAGCGTGTAACAGGCGCTTCTGAACATGGTGTCGCCTCATCCCGAGTCCAGCAGTGACTCCCAATTTCAAAGCCTCAGAAGGGAACCCTGCGGTCCTGTCTGCCAGCCTCCTGCTCCACCAGTTCTCCCACGTGCTGCCAGGAACTGAGCGGGAAACCCAGCAATATTCACACTGGAGGAAGCAACGATCCTTCCCTCCCACGGCCGGGCAGATTGTAAAAGGAAGAAAGTGAGATTCTTCTGCCCAGTCTGGCTGCACTGCAAGGAGCTGGGGCCGCTGCTCTTAGGTGGATGACGGTATCTGTGTCCTTGGTCCGAGATCGCATTGATTCAGCGCCAGCAGCCAGTCAGTCACCCTGGCTCTATGCCTGCAGGGTGCAGAGCGGGCTAACTCTATCCCCTCGACCCGCCGGTCTATCCCCTGTGGTGAAATTCAGCCTGGGAGGAGGTCCCAGTATAAGGCCCGTGCACTTACTCAGCCCTGCCTAATGGATGTTCATATGTCACAGGGCTACTGCCGCCATCTGTGCTGGGGAAAACTTCTCTGTTTTTATGGCATTTCCCCTACATTGCTTCCTTCACCGGCTCCGTGTCCCAAATGCAAACTGGCACAACCAATTAACCATGAACATACAGATTTACCAAGATCCATTTTTAGACGTGCACTGGGCGACCCCAGGAACACAGGGCATAGTTCATCCATAGGAACTCCTCCATCCCACGCACCTGCTTAGTGATAAACAATCCCGATTCCCCTGTGCTCTGCAAATTGTGCTGCAATTTAACGCTCTGGAAAGAGGGTGGGATGTCAGCCGGGTCTGATTAGCACCCCCCTCTGCACCTTCGGCCTACACAATGAGAATGGTCATGCTGGGTCAGACCAATGGTTCGCCTAAGCCAGTATCCTGTCTTCCAACTGTAACCAATGTCGGGTACTTCAAGGGGAATGAACACAACAGGTAATCATCAAGTGAGCCATCCTGTCACCCATTTCCAGCTTCTGGCAAACAGCAATTCCTGTCTATCCTGGCTAATAGCCATTGATGGACCTAGCCTCCATGAACTTATCTAGGTCTATTTTGAAGCATGTTATAGTCTTTGTTTTCACAACATCCTCTGACAAGGAGTTCCACAGATTGACTGTTCTTTGTGTGAAGAAATACTTCCTTTTGGTTTGTTTTTAAGCTGTTGCTTATTAATTTTTTGGCAGGGCCTGTGGTTTACATGGGCAGGCACAAGTCTTGTATCCCAATTGTCTTATACAGGCTGATAAAAACGTGGGATGAATTCCTTAAAAATCTGATTGGGTGGGCCTGCTCTCAAAGTGGCTAGGCCATGGCCCAACCATGCCCACCCATGGCTACAGAGCCGGGGAAGGGTGTGAAGTGGCTGCTAGATACCACCAACCTTCAGTCACAATCTGCTCCTCACCTGCCAATCCAGGGTGATTCACACCCTTTCAGGGCACTCCAGCTTCTACATATACATGCCCAGGCTGTGAGCAGAGGACACCACCCTGTATTGCTGTGTGGAGACAGAGACAGAGCCATAAGCCTGGCCACAGAAACCCAAGGTGAAGAATCGCCTTTGTCCCATCCACCACCTGGGGGAAGAAGTGACACACGCACACACACACAGACAGACAGCACAGAGGTGGGGACCAGGATGAGGATGGAAGTGCATAGGACAGCAGCTATTAGGGACGCAGTTCCCTGCACTAAAAGCACCAATACAGAGCACAAACCTGCTTTTCTCACTGGTCTTATGGCAAGCCGAGAGGTAAGGCCAGGAGTGAAGCAAATTCTCCCATTCTCCATATGGTAAAAGACACCCTGAATATTTCCCATTTAACACAGCACCTGTCAGAGGTGGAGCAGGCCGCTTCTGGGAAAGGGGGATGAGCCAGAGCTTCAGTCGTAGCTACTTCCCAGGGCATTAATCTATCTGCAGGGGTGTCTCAGACGTGTGACCCGAATCCCCTCTCACTGACCCGAACTCCCACCGTCCCACTACCATGGGTGGGAGCTTCAATACAAACTGCCGGCAATCGGGGCCTTAATGCGTGTGAGGGAAATTACCTTCCCTGGAGGCGTCTGTTCATTCCTTTCTTAGCCAAGTGTAAAAGCAGGACGCCCAGCGCCCTGTGCAGGGCCTGCAAGGACAGCTGAAAGGAGCCAGCCTGACTTCTTCTCTCTGCCCTAGTGCATACAAAGAAAACCAGCCAGTGACACAGACACAGCTGGGGCTCAGAAAGGAGACCCGGCCACTGGGTGACTGTCACACCAAACTGCCCTCAGTTTAACCCTTCCGTTCCCTGCCAGTGCGGGGTGTAGGAGCATGGCACACGATGGTCACAGAGTGCAGGACCCACTGAATTTCATGTGGCCCAGGACTTTGCTACATCTCCCCTAGTGAGAGTTTCACGTTGCAATGAAGGCTCAGGGCTAGAACTAGAAATCAGGGTTAGAATTTTCATTCCGGGCTGGAATTGCAGTCTGGGGTAGAGCTGGGATCCAGTGTTCTCACTGAGCTGTTCAGTTCGTTGTCAGCCTGAGATCAGTGTTGGGGTGAAGGTCACAGTGTATCCTGAGGGGCAGAGTTTGGGTTCGGAGTTAGGTGTGGGACAGAGAAGATGGGATGTGAGCCCCTAAGGCCAAGTGGGAATCTTCAGTTCCCAGAGCAGCGGCACTTCAGGCAGAGATCAGTTGCCGGCCCTTCCCTCGGCCTCACACACAGACACTGAGTTCGATCTGCGGAAAACATTGGAGTCCCTTACAAGGAGGAAGATATGCAAATAGCAGAGCGAGTTGCCTCTTTAAATCTGTCTCCCCCTCTGCCCAGGCTGCACCCGCAGACACACCCCGCACCGCTGTGTCTGTGCAGGGACCGGCCAGCCCCGCTGCGTACTTTCCCCACCGACACCAGGAAAAATGAGATTTTTCCTGCCTGTGATTTTCGCTCTCGCGGCTCTGGAAGGTATTTTCTCCCTCTAAATAACTGGCGGGGTTCGGAGAATATTGTGTCATCGCTGCTTTTATAGCGATATTCACAACCTGTCTTTGTCTGCAGGTGCCCGCTGCCAGGCGCTGGTGGAGTCCGGAGGGGATGTGAAAAAGCCCGGAGCCTCTCTGGCCTCTCCTGCAAAGCCTCCGGCTTCACCTTCAGCACACGATATGAACTGGGTCCGACAGGCTTCAGGGAAGGGGCTAGAATGGGTGGGGGGTTTATAAACACAGCTGGGGGTACTGCATA
>NW_027133399.1:0-7674 GCF_026122565.2 Emydura macquarii macquarii
CTTTTAATTTCATTGATTGTCCCATTGTTCTTGAGTTATGACAGGGAGAACAAAAGTTCCCAGTCAACCTCCTCTAGACCATTATTTTATGTACTTTTATCGTGTCCCCTCTTTATTTCTTTCCTTTTTGCAGTAAACAATCCCAGTTTTTTCCTCTCTTTTCATAAGAGTTTTTTTCATGCACTCAGTCAGTGTCATTGCTGTGCTCTGAACCCTCTCTCATTAGACAATATCTTTTCTGAGGTGGGATGATCAGCACTGCACATAGTATTCTAGATGAGGCTGCACCACTGATTTATAGTCAATCTAATATTTTCCATGTTGGTCTTTATCCAATTTCTTATGAACCCAACATAGTGTTAACTTTTTTGACTGCAGTTGCACATTAAGCAGAGGTCTTTGTTGCACTGTCTACAAGATATCCATGGCCCTTTCTTGAGACGATACAGTTAATTTAGAACCCTGTAAATTGTTTGAGTATTTAAAAATTTTCCCTCTAATAGGCATTATTTGCATTTATTAATATTGGATTTATCTGTCATAGTGTTGTCCATTCAATTAGCTTTATTAGGTCTCCCTGAAGTTCCTCAATTTTCTCTGGTCTAACCTAAATAACTTGTGTCATGCCATTTGCCTCATGACTCACCCCTATTTCTTTTCAGATCGTAGTGGTATTAAGAAATAGGTCCAATACAGGATGGTCTATGCATGTAATTTCTACTTCAGGGCAGGGGGAATTGGTTAGATGATCCTTGAGGTCCCTTCCAGACCTATATTTCTATGGTTCTAATTACAGAACATTGAGGGACCCTGTTGTTAACATGCCATTTCCTGCCTTCTAACTGGTTTTCCATCCAGGACAGTATTTTGCTTATCACTTGGGACTAGGTAGCTTCTTAGTAGTCTCTGGTGAGGGGGATCTTGTCAAGGTCTTTTGAAAGTCTAAAATGATGTCAGCTGGTTCACTTTATCCACAATTTTCATTTACTGCCTTCAAAGCATCATAGACACATGTGACACAATTTTCTTTGCAGTTGCTATTGATTGAACCTATCATATCATGTTTTTGATGTTAATATTCTGTTTTTAATTATCTTACTGCTACTATTTTGCCAGATACAGATGTAAGGCATACTGGTCTGTAATTCCCCAGATCACATTTAAGAACTTTTTTAACAGAGGTAGTATTTTTACCCTCCAATCAGGTGCTTGAGCCAGCCAGGACCCATCTAAGACAAAGGTCAGTCAAACCAAGCAGTGCAAATTCGCAACCCTCGCTGTTGCAGGTGGGATAGCAGTCAGTAAGAGGTGGGATGCTGGATTTCATTAATCTCATGTATACTCATGCAGCAAGGTAGGCCAGGCCTGGGAGTTGGGCATTTTTCTAATAAGCATTGCTGCAGCGAAATGCCTTTTAAAAAAGTAACTAGTTTTCTAGATCATGCCTGATAAAGTACTTTAGGTGAAAAGCCAATACTTCAGGAATTCCTGGGCAAAAAACCACATTTTAAGTATAAATATGGATTAAGAGGCCTTTTCTTGGCTAAATACCAGACGTAGAATAAAAAGAGAGCAAAAGAATTCTCTCTCAAATAAGAAACCTACATCTATGGCAAATGAAAGGGAGAAATGAGATGCTAGATTCCTTTGTTGTACAATTTGTAACTAATTATGTCAGTCTGTTGTTTAGTCTCAAGATTGTAAATAATCTTGACCCCCTTGTGGTTATGTATGTAACGTGTTTAAACTGAAAATGAGGGGAAAAAGTAAAAAAAGGATTGATATGAGCAAATTGTATTGCAATGCATTACTTCACTTATATAGCATTGAACAATAATGTAAGACAGCTGACAAAGAACTTAAAACTAGCACAAGATCACTTGGGAACAAATTCAGATTTTGTGGGAGCAGGAAGCTTGTCCCAACTTTCCTCTCAGAGCTGGGATAAAACCTGACTCCGAGCTACCTGCTCTGGCCACTGGGACTTACTCTCCTCCGAGAGCAAATACTATAACCCTTTGTTTTTACATTACTCACTTGGCTCAGTTCGCTGGACTTGCTGCCGCATCCTGTACTTTGAAATGCCCTCACAGAATTAGTTAATTTCTCTAGGCTCATGTCTCCCTCCTAGCCTACTGTTGTTTTCTCCTTGTTTCCTAGCTCCCCTTTGTTTTAATAGTTAAGTTATAGTTATTACACAGAAATATCCTCACAGAAAAAGACAGCGAAACTGAAGAAAAAAAAAAAAAGAAAAAAAGAAAAAGAAATAATCAAAATGCTTAAGGTCAAAACTTTACTTTAAAATAAATCTGTGAAGATTAATTATTTTAGCCCTTCAAGGAATGCAACAGCTAAAGAAACTTGTAACTTTCTTGAAGATATGGTTGCCAAGCAACAGAAATACTATCTTTGCTTTTAATCCTAGCTATCTAATATATGAACATAGGCTTTCCTTTTTTGTATATAGTAATATTCTTAAGATAAAAGTAATGTAAGGTAATGAAACGGCCTTAAGTTAACTAAATTAAAATGATAAAGTGGGCAAATAACTTAATAGGGATTTTTTAGCAATTCTTGCTAAAATTTTTAAATAAAAAGGTAACAAATAACATATTTAATTAAACATTTAACTCTTTTGTTTATTTTTTTTTTTCCAAAATGCATTGCCTTAATAATTTTAAGCTCTTAATATCTTATCTTGTAGAGTTATAAATATAATATTGGGACCATTCATCTTTCCTTGAACTTTCTCATATACATCATGCATGTTGTTTTATGTTGTTGTATACTGTGTGTCACGTGACTATTTTTTGCTTTTTATTTTGTTGCAACCATGATCAAATTTGCCCCCATATATATCTATAGATATATATATATATATAGAGAGAGAGATATTAACATTAGCAGTACCATACTATTTTAATATTATGGTTTGGTCACAACCATCATAACAGCAACTCAAATTTTTTTGCAAAGTTCAAAAGGCCTCTTTTATAAATATATATGTATATATATTTCTGCCTCAAAAAGAATTCATTTATAAACAACAATAATTTTTTTTAATTAATCAAAGGTCTTTTGTTCAAAGATAATAATGGTAAAGGAAAACCCTCAACATTAATGCAAGCGCAATATTGATAAAAATCCCGACTTTTTTCCCTATGCACCTGAATTAAATATTAAAAATATAGTTATAAGTATGTTATAAACAAAATCTTAAAAATATAACAATATATATGATGTCTGGTTATATTGCAAAATATTACAGCTAACCAAACAAACTTCAAACAGGTTTCTACCTTTGTCTCCAAATCACAAGCAAATTAACGCTAAAAAGCTTGGGTAAAATTATGTTACTAACTCTCTTGATAAAACAATACATCTTCTACTCCTGAGGGAATTCTGCACCAAAAAATTGAAAATTCTGTGCAAAAAAAATAAAAATTTGGTGCACAATATTTTAAAATTCTGCAAAATTCTGCAAATGTTATTTGTCAATAAATAAATGTGGAGGCTCCAGCACAGCAGTGGGGAGCACGAGTCACTGGCTCTGTGGTGGGAGGTCACCCTGAAACCATCCCCCCACCCCTGGGACAGAGACTTGGTGGTGAGGCTGCACTCGGCCCTGACACAGCACAAGGGCTGGGCCTGCCCCAGAAGCACCCAGGGCCCTGTCCTTCCATTTCAGGTACACCAGGAATGGGGCAGGCAGGCTTAGCCCAGCAGGATCCAAGTGTGGAGAGGCTTAGTGTGGGGGGATCCAGGTGAGTGGTGAGAAGGTTCTGGGTGGGGCAGTCTGGGTGTGTGTGGCTCTGTCGGGATGCACAGAGGCTAGTTGGGGAGGGGGCTCCAGTTGCAGGGGCAATGGGACTCTGCAGGGGGGTCCAGTTGAAGGTGGTTAGGGCTCAGCAGGAGGGTCCAGGTGCTCAGGGAGTGGGTCTTGGTGGGGTGGGGGTCGGGTGCAGCTAGTTGGGGCTCAGTGGGATGGGGACTTGGGGGGTGGTCAAGGTGCAGGGGAGTGAAGATCATCAGGGTGGGGTTCGATGGGCCTGCTTAACAGGCCAGCCCCAGCTGCTGCTGCTGAGGGGATGCCACATGCCAGATTCCCACTCCCCCACATTCACCTATCTCCTTCACTTCCTCATCCCATCCCCCTTTCTCTCCCAACTGTGCCCTGCCCCTATCTCCTTCCCCTCACTCCCACATACCCCTACCCCTGCCCTATCCCAGCCCCTTCCTTCCCTATTGCCTCTTCCCCCCTCCCCATCCCCCTTCCTCCATTTACCCCACCCCATTCCATGGGCATCCCCAGCCCCACCCCCTTGTTTATTTACCTCTCGGCTGGCTGCTCTAGGCCAGAAATGACGTAGCCATGCTGCTGGGGAGAAGCACATGACTACTCTTAGAAGCTTCCCTTTGCTTCCCCATCATTTTCTGCAGGGAAGCAAAGAAATCTGCATGGGACATGAATTCTGAGTGCTCGCAGTGGCACAGAATTCTCCCAGGAGCAATCTTCTGACAGAAGATTATGAGCATCTATTTTAGCAGCCGGATATACTATATTATGGAAAACTATTAATGCACATGTTAGGGAAAATAATAATGAATGTCTTTATGCAAAAACATCTAAAACATGTATATTTGTGCAAAAGAATTGGAAACATTAGAACAAAAGCAAAAATGTATTTTAATTAAGGAAAAAAATTAAAGAGTAAGAAACCAGTCATTCTTCTGTCATATGCTGTACCAAAACATGTCTTGTGTTATAAATGACTTGGTCCCTATTGCATTCTAAAAAAACTAACCTCATCTGTGTATAAATTCGGGTTAGTAAAAACAAGAGAAATGTTAAAAACAAACAAATAAAAAAAGAAGAAGTTTATCATGTTATCCAACTTAAGCTATTTAAGAGTGCATCCCAAAGACTAGAAACACCAGAAGGTATCAGTGCTGAGTGAAGAAAGCTCCAAGCATTAGAAGAAGAAAAGATAAAGTGTGTTAGAAATAACAGACTGGTCAACAACGCTTCAACCTACCTTATTTGGACAATCGAGTATACAATCAACTGAAGAGACATTATAAAGGCCGCTAGCCAGGTTAGGTCTAACTATTATTTAAATTGTATATTATTTAAACAAATGAGTTTATCCATATACATGTGGTTTTATATCTTTCTTATTGGAATATGGCTGAATTTGGTTATTGTGTAAAAGCAAATGTATCCTTACTGCATACACCTTTGTTAAATAATATAATAGCATCTTCTCAAGAATGTGCAAAAGACTCAATGAATGGGCAAAAGACTATTTCTCAGTCTTGTACCTTCCAAAATAGGAGACTCCAAAGTCTAGATGCAATTATTGGTTATGTTTCAGGATTATTTGAATCTGGAATGTCTATTTGGAACAGGAGCAATATTGAAAACATATTTAAATTACAAAAACATGGTAACTATTTGGAGAATCAAGCAACAGAAACGACCTCTAAACCCATAATTCATAGCATTGAGGGTTAGCTACCAAAACAAAAAGCAAAGCAAAACAAAAACAAACAAAGCCAAAAACAAACAAATAAAAAACAGTGTATGGTGTATAATATGCATAACATTGCTAAGCTCATTTGACCAAACACAAGTAAAACTTAATAAATTAATTGCAATAAATAATACAAAGGTAAAGGAACATAAGGAATATATAGAAATTATTTGTGCTGTTTATGTGGGTTACATGTAAACTACCATAACCAACTCACTAGGGAACATTGAAAAAGGAAAATTGCTTGATCTAATGAGTGATGAACACTTAGCTAAATGGTATTGTCCTGTATGTATAACAGAAACAGTGGTAAATTGGCAATGTGTTAAATTGTGTAAACAGATCCCCATTGGTAGCATTTGTAATCTGGGGCCAGACACACCACATCCTAATTCAAGGCACATGTTATTTGTTTAAAACAATTTTGCTCAATGTCTGGTTCCATGCATACTAACATAGGATCCTGACACAGTGATATTTGACAAATTAACCTACTGAAGGGACAATAGCTAACTGAAAGGCAACATCTTCAAGGAACAACTGGACCTACCTCAACTATTGGTATATCAGGCGGCAATGCAAACCTGAACGGCATCACCCATGGCTTGTTGTTCTAGGAATGTTTTTAACATTGCAAGTTCAGTGTGTGGCCATGATGGCTTAGACCAGTACAATGCAACAAATAAACTAGCCAATCCTTCCTCCTGCCAGGTGAAGTTTATGAGATGGCAATAATCAACTGTGATGCTGGCTGGATTGCGGGGGCCTTGAGGTGTATTCAGGAGCTCTGATTACTCCCTCCTACACCAATCTCGTGTTGGGGGTGTGATGCTGGCTGGATTGCGGGGGGGCATTTATTATATTTTTAACATCAATACGTCAGAATCATAATAATTCATGTAAGATATGCCTTTTCAGGTACTGTTAGAAAGGCTATAATGTGCTAAGTAAGATGATGATGTTTATGTTCATGTGTTATATGTGTAATGGAAGTTATGGATATGTTTTTATCTGTATTTCATATTGTACTGTGCTTTTGGGCAACACCCCAGACAGGATGGCTGCAACACTAGCCTGCTTAATGGCCCATTAAGGAAATTCACAGGTACAATGGGCCCAGGGGAGAAGCCAGGGATATACCTGACGAGTCACCAGTCACTCATGTGACCCTGGACTCCATCTTATTCCTGTAAATTTCCACTAACCAGCATGGCAAAGGCCAAAGGACATAAAAGGCAGCTGCACCACATCCATTTTATCTTCAGTCACCAGTCATCAGTCTTTAGTCTTCAGTTTTCACTCTTCAGTTTTCACCTACCTCTGGATCAACTCATCTACAACTAAACTGAACTGAAGCTGTGAAACAAAGGACTGAGACCCATCCAGGTACTGGATGTATAACAGAAGGACTATACAAGCCTGCAAATGCCACAATTCTACTAGAAACCTTATATATATGAACTTTCCAATCATTTGTATGTATGTGGTTGCTTTGATCATTTAACACTTCTCTTATAGTTTGTTTCTTTCCGTTTATAATAAACCTTTAGTTGTAGTTACTAAAGGATTGGCTGGCAGCGTGGTATTTTCGGTAAGAGCCAAACTTATATTGATCTGGTACTATGGCTGACCCTTTGGGGTCAGGAGAAACCTTTTTGGTAAAGAGCATAAAGTTTTAAATAACTGGTCTCTTTACTGGACCTAGTGGCTGATTGGGAGCCAGAGACTGAAATGCAGTAAAGGGGGCTGTGTATATTTTTATTTTGGCTTCTTGATAACCAGTGTGGGGAATCAGAAGCACTGTTTGTGGCTGGTTGGGAAGTCTGACTTCAGTGTCACTGACCAGTGCTGGGAGAGAATCTGCTCTCCTTTTGCAGCCTGCCCTGACCTTGGCATTTTCAGGTGGCTATCCTAGGCACGGACGGGTCACATCAACAATAAGGGTAACCTATAATTAGAATCATAGAATCATAGAATATTAGAGTTGGAAGGGACCTCAGGAGGTCATCTAGTCCAACCCCTGCTCAAAGCAGGACTAACCTCTGCTATATCATCCCAACCAGGGCTTTGTCAAGCCGCAGCTTAAAAACCTCTAAGGATGGAGATTCCACCACCTCCCTAGGTAACCCATTCCAGTGCT